>NC_134268.1:4855093-4972556 GCF_031893055.1 Leptodactylus fuscus | reverse complement strand
ATGTCCTGCTGCCTGCTACTCATTCCTCACGCTGTGCCTGTGATTGTTCCGGCACCTCAGCAGCTCACTGGACACCATATAATGTGCGTGTTGAGGTGTCGATGATCCCGTCAGCTCCACTTGAGGAGAACTCTGTGACTTCTGGCTCCTCTATAGCTCTCGGTGTTTGCAACAAATTAGATTTTCTTTTCCCTGACATGTTGAAAATTGGCAAACTGCCAATGTGGAGTAAAGGGGATTCCCCTCCAGTGTGTCAGCACTGCCTGGAGCAGATCAGATAATATGCAGATGCTTGTACACAATGGACTGAGGGTTAGCTGAGTGTTACATAGAGAGATAACAGCCTGGGACCTGAGATAAGCCGGCTGCAGGAGCAGTGTAATATAGTAATGTGACCATAAATCCAGAACAGTAAGTGAAGCCATGTCATTTACCAGGATACAAAGTATCCAGAACAGTAGTGAAGCCATGTCATGTACCCGGGATACAAAGTAGCCGATGTGTTACTGCAGGTGACAGAGTATCTATGGACAAATCTCATCCAAATCGCTCAGTGGTTTTCTGTGATTGAGGAGCAAACATCCAAACTGTCACATGTATGATATTAGTAGGAAGGATATATCCACCTATGTACGAGGAGGCAGATCTATATGTGACGTCCACCTATATACGAGGAGGCAGATCTATATGTAATATGTCCACCTGTGTACGAGGAGGCAGAATTACTATGTAATATGTCCACCCCTATATACGAGGAGGCAGAATTATATTGTAATATGTCCACCTATATACGAGAGGCAGATCTATATGTGACGTGTCCACCCTATATAAGAGGAGGCAGATCTATATGTGACGTGTCCACCTATATACGAGGAGGCAGATCTATATGTAATATGTCCACCTATATACGAGGAGGCAGATCTATATGTAATATGTCCACCTTATATACGAGGAGGCAGATCTATATGTGGCATGTCCACCTATATACGAGGAGGCAGATCTATATGTGACGTGCGTCCACCTATATACGAGGAGGCAGATCTATATGTGACGTGTCCACCTATATACGAGGAGGCAGATCTATATGTGACGTGTCCACCTATATACGAGGAGGCAGATCTATATGTAACTATGTCCCACCTATATACGAGGAGGCAGATCTATATGTGACGTGTCCACTATATACGAGGAGGCAGATCTATATGTGGCATGTCCACCTATATACGAGGAGGCAGATCTATATGTGACGTGTCCACCTATATACGAGGGAGGCAGATCTATATGTGACGTGTCCACCTATATACGAGGAGGCAGATCTATATGTGGCGTGTCCACCTATATACGAGGAGGCAGATCTATATGTGACGTGTCCACCTATATACGAGGAGGCAGATCTATATGTGACGTGTCCACCTATATAAGAGGAGGCAGATCTATATGTAATATGTCCACCTATATACGAGGAGGCAGATCTATATGTGACGTGTCCACCTATATACGAGGAGGCAGATCTATATGTGACGTGTCCACCTATATACGAGGAGGCAGATCTATATGTGACGTGTCCGCCTGTATATTAGGAGGCAGATCTATATGTGACGTGTCCGCCTATATACGAGGAGGCAGATCTATATGTGACGTGTCCACCTATATACGAGGAGGCAGATCTATATGTGACGTGTCCGCCTGTATATTAGGAGGCAGATCTATATGTCATACATTTATCCTCCATGCTCTTCTCTTCCAGACCTCTCATGCTGAATGACAGTAGCCCAACCCATTCCCTACCAAAGTACAGCCGCTCATACTCTCTGGAGCCGGTGCACGGGGCGGCCGCTTACCCTGTAAGATCTGTCTGTCTCATGTACCCGCCCTGTTTCTCTGCCTCCTGTCTGTCTCCGCTGTGTACTCTGTAGTTACTCCTGTCAGTACTGTGTAAGCTTTATTCTATGCCTTGTATGTTTCAGGCTTCTTTTTCGGGGTACACGACCTCTGGCCGCTTCTCCCCAGATTCCAGTGACGGCCCTATAATCTCTGATGTCACAGAAGTGACCATCTCCAGCCCACCAGCATCTCCTGACCCCAGCCTGGAGGAGAGGTGAGTCCACACAAATGTCCTACTAGAGACTACCAGTCTATATTTGGGGTGTAACATGCAGACCCCACTTCTCTTGTTATAGTCCAGTCATCCTGATCAAAGAAGAGCCCCTCACCCCAGACAGCCAAGTGACCCCTGAGCCCAGCCCCCTCCCTGCTGAAGACGCGGAGAGCCCCTTGTCTCCGACCACCTTCATTGACTCCATCCTGCAGGAGAATGAGCCCAGAGATGAGGGGCGCCCACAGGCCGGAGAGCAGGAGCCGTGTCTCAGTGTGGCCTGCCTGGACAAGTAAGTGGAGGGGATGTGTGGGCGGTGCTGCGGCGATCACTACTCCTGTCTCACCTCATGGTGGCGCTCCGTCATCTCCTTTAGGCAATTTTTGCCTCTGTCCTTTTTGCGCTCTCTTTATAAGACATGATTTCCTTGTTTGGTGCTCATTGTCTCTCCCCTTCTCTGACCAATCTGCCCTCTCCGCCTACATGCTGTTTTCTTTACTTGCCTATCTCTCTCTGTTCCCTAGCTGCTCTCAGTCCTCTTTTCTCTAGACACTCTGTCCTCTCTTCCCTAGCTTTCTCTGTCCTCTCTTCCCTAGCTGTTCTGTCCTCTTCCCTAATCGCTCTCCGTCCTCTTCCCTAGCTGTTTTGTCCTCTTCCCTAATCACTTTCCGTCCTCTTCCCTAGCTGTTCTGTTGTCTCTTCCCTAGCCGCTCTCCGTCCTCTCTTCTCTAGCCACTCTCCGTCCTCTCTTCTCTAGCCACTCTCCGTCCTCTCTTCCCTAGCCGCTCTCCGTCCTCTCTTCTCTAGCCGCTCTCCGTCCTCTCTTCTCTAGCCGCTCTCCGTCCTCTCTTCTCTAGCCACTCTCCGTCCTCTCTTCTCTAGCCGCTCTCCGTCCTCTCTTCTCTAGCCACTCTCCGTCCTCTTCCCTAGCTGTTCTCTGTCCTCTCTTCCCTAATCGATCTCCATCCTCTTTTCCCTAGCCGCTCTCCATCCTCTTTTCCCTAGCCGCTCTCCGTCCTCTCTTCTATAGCCGCTCTCCGTCCTCTCTTTTCTAGCCGCTCTCCGTCCTCTCTTCTCTAGCCGCTCTCCGTCCTCTCTTCTCTAGCCGCTCTCCGTCCTCTCTTCTCTAGCCGCTCTCCGTCCTCTCTTCTCTAGCCGCTCTCCGTCCTCTCTTCTCTAGCCGCTCTCCGTCGTCTCTTCACTAATCGCTCTCCATCCTCTTTTCTGTAGACGCTCTCCGTCCTTTTAAGAGGTATTCCCAACTCGCCCACTCCCCAACTTGTAGGCTGTCTGCTCTGTTCACTTCCTGTTCTTCTTGGTACATTGGTGGGCGGGGTTTCACTTGCTCTGCTATCTCTCTCTTCATAGCGGTACATGTTTGCAGTCAGTAATGAGGGATAGTTGTAAATAAGTTAGCACATTATCACTGGAAGATGCACAAAAAGCTCATGTAGAAGAGCTGGATTTGATAGGTGATGAGAATCCCAAATTTACACACAGGACCAAGAGTCAACTTGCAATAAACTCATTGTTAGGTCTGTGTGTTACATACAGAGATAACAGACTTCCCTGTCTTATCTTATAAGCAAAATTCAATTAGCCGACCTGATAACTGTAAGAGCAGGATATAAACGGCTCAGAAATACAAGCAGCTTGCTTCGAGCACTCTGCCTCCCTCCCCTCCTGAGAGCAGGGACCTATGTCACTTGTTCTGGGTGGAGAGATAAACAGCTCAGAAATACAAGCTGCTCCGTGCTCGCTTCGGCAGCACATATACTAAAATTGGAAAGCTAAAGAGAAGATTAGCATGGCCCCTGCGTAAGGATGACACACAAAAGGGGCAACACGGTGGCTCAGTGGTTAACACTGCAGCCTTGCAGCGCTGGAGTTCAAATCCCACCAGGAACATCTGTTAGGAGATTGTATGTTCTCCCCGTGGTTTTTTGCTTGGATTTCCTCCCATTCTACAAAGACATACTAATAGGAAAAAAAAAAAAGAAATACAAACTGTTCCAAGAACTCAGCTCCCCTCCCCTCCTGAGAGCAGGGAGCTACGTTACTTGTCCTGGGCGGAGAGATAAAGAGCTCAGAAATACAAGCTGTTCCGAGCACTCAGCTCCCCTCCCCTCCTGAGAGCAGGGAGCTATGTCACTTGTTCTGGGTGGAGAGATAAAGAGCTCAGAAATACAAGCTGTTCCGAGCACTCAGCTCCCCTCCCCTCCTGAGAGCAGGGAGCTACGTCACTTGTCCTGGGCAGAGAGATAAGACCATCCCCAGGTCCGTGGTTATGGAGATGCAGTGTAAACAATGAAGCGAAGAATCTCAGATAGCGGCCAAACAAAGCAGTTCTGCTGAAGCAATGTATTTAGGAAAAGTCTTGCATCCACATAAGCTAGCAGTATAGATAGGATCCTCGAGATGGGACAACCCCTTTAATCTAGCTCTCTCTTTTCGGTGCTGCCCTGTGTGTTTTACCTGCTTTCGCGTCTCTTGCGCTTGCTCTCTATCACGCTTGCACTTGCTTTCTTTCATGTGCTGTCTCTTTATCGCGCTCTGACTTGCTCGCTCTCTCTCTCTCTGTCCCCTCTTTGATAGTTATGATGGTAGGGGGCGCTCCTTGACTCTCTGATCTCTTCGGTTATGTTGGGGAGGTCTCTGTGCCTGGGGTGTGGCCCCGGTGTGTGGCCCCTGACTGTTCATGTGTTCTTTCTGGTTCCATGCTCTTGTATTTGTCTCTTTCAGCATTTCTAGCAGTCGCCAGATGTCTGAGGTGTCTCGTCTCTGCTCCTCTCCCTCACTGCAGAGCAGAACAGAGCCCGGGTCAGATTTCTTTACGTATGTTGCCGGCTCGTGCGGCCTCCGGTGTGTCCCCCTCTCCCCAGCCTATAATGCAGTGCACATAAACCCAAGAGGGGCCGTTCTGCGCTCCCTGATCCCTATAGTACATGCAGGTAGTCACCAGGCTGTGGAGTTGCCCCACCCAAACGGACTACAACTACACAGCCCCGGTAATCACAGCCTTAGTAGTGTCCCCTCCAGGACTCTGCATTACCTATAGCTAGAGACCACCCCATTTTGTATCTCCCATCATGCAGCTTTTCCAGTTCAATTTTTCTAAATCCCATTGGATGGAGCTCTGTCGTCACATGACCCTTCACCTGACAACTGTCAGTAATTAAAGGGTGTTTATGAGCGGTCAGACCCCGGGGTGCAGAGGAGCCTGTGTTGCTTGGTACGTGCGGGTGGTCTGTGGGATAGCATGAGATTGATGAGCTCTCCTCCCCATTCATGTCCGTATTGCTGGTGACTAGAAGAGCAGCTCTGGAGCACAAACTGCAGAATGGGAAACACGGGGGTGAGCACATACAATACATGTCACACTGGGCAGTGTCATATGCTCAGCACTAGCACAGCCCCATCCTCCACCCGCGGCCGCTCCTCCCGCCCCTCCGCGGCTTCTCCTCCCGCCCCTGCGCGGCCGCTCCTCCCGCCCCTCCGCTGCTCTGTGCGGTTTTGTGATTATTCTGCTCTATCGCCATTAGGAATGAGCTGAATGACCATGTGGACATCATAGATTCTGGTCTGGACAGTCTTCAGAGCATGCTCAATGGACACAACTTCACCTTGGACCCCAGCAGCTTCATGGATGTGAGTCCCGCCCCTCACAGTCCCATTCCCTCCCCCACCCAATCTCCCTCTGACCCATGGCTTGTTTTCCTGCAGATCTTCAGTCCTTCCCTGACAGTCCCGGACCTTCCCCTCTCAGACCTGGACTCCAGTCTGGCCAGTGTGAGTATGTGGGACCCCGGGCTGGGTGGCATGTGTGTCTAGATGAGCTGACGTACCCCAATAGACAATGCGCTTGTGTCAGTTTGTTCTTGTGAGTTTCCTCTCCCCCTGGAGGACACAACAAGTTCATGTGTCAGTTCACTGATGTCTGTAATGCTGTTTCCCCTGTGGTGGTGCTGCAGAGTAATGGTCGCTGAGTCCTAGCACTCGGACACCGCAGCAGGAGCTGCTTATTTTTGGGGGTCCCTTCTAGTCACCTATCACTCCATGCATTGGCTACAAACTGTTTTGTTACAGTGTTTTAGTGTAGATAAGAGTCTACCATCCAGGACTTTACTGTACAGGGTCAGATTTCCTCCCGTGAACCCCTGTGATATTTGAGGGTATATGGTCGGGGTTCGGACCTGAATAATGACAGACTCTTTGTGTTTGTGGCCTCAGATCCAGGAGCTGTTATCCTCGCAGGATCAGAAGTCTTCTGAGCCGGAAGGCAGTCCGACGAGGGCAGGTAAGGCCTCCTGTTATCCAGCATCTCGCACTTCATCCTTTGTCCAGCTCCTCGATGACCTTGGTTCTGTCTTCTCTGCAGGGAAGCAGCTGGTCCAGTACACGGCTCAACCACTGATCCTGATGAACTCGGCCGGCTCGGACCTTCCCATCCTACTGGAGCTGGCCGGGGATGAGATGGCCGATCACCCTGATGAACCAACTCTGTCACCACTGTCTTGGGACTCTCAGAACAAGTCTGGGGATTCTGGGATCTCTTAGATGATCCTTGTTTGGAGCAGTGGCATCGCAGTCATGAGAGGCGTCCCACCCGCACCTCCCCGCCGCTCTTTTCTCCAGAGAGAGGGCCGGACACGTTTGCTGTGAGACTCTGGACTGATTCTAATCTCATGTAACCTCCGGTGAGACCCCTGACTTCTGTCTCTGGTGAGACTGGTGGCCCAGGAGATGCTTGTCTGCTATATGCGTGGTTTGGGGTGGCCGTTCCTGCTTCCTGGCCCCTGCCCAGGTGTGATGGTGATGATGGTCTCTTGGTAGACTTTGTATAACACAGGATGTTCATCGGTTATAATCCATAGTGCCGCAGCTTCACGCCATCTACTTCTAGATGACCACACGTCTAACGTTCGCTTCCTCTCGCTTTGTCCGGCTCTTACTGTGTGATGTCATTGTTTCATTGCTCTTCTCTGATGTCACCGCCCAGTATGATCTCAGGAATCGGTGTCGTCATTGGCCCTGACCTGGAGCTATTGATGAGGCAGGAATATGTAGGTGAGGGGCAAAGTTGGGGTAGGTTTGGTATATGGGATGGAAGGAAGTGACTGGAACAAAGCAATAAGCTGGCAGTGCAGCGGGAGTCATTAGGGGGTCAATGCAAATAGGAATAAAAAGAAGTGAGTGAGTGGGGGTCACTGGGCCATCGGGCTAACACTACATACTACTCTCACCTACTCTACGGCCTCACGCCTCAGCTTTGCTTTGTGGTCATATTATACATTGGCCCACAGGGGGCAGTGAGGAGTCTTGGGGTGGGGAGTCCTGCAGGGTGGGTGTCATTGATCACTTCCCCCTCTTGTCAGGGTTTCCCAGGCCGGGTAGAAGGGGCTGGCGCTAGATTTGTATATTGTTTATAGTGAGTTGCATTTTGGACTTTTCTGCTGTTTCTTTCTGTATAATCTTCTGTTATAAATCTATTCAGATGTGTAAGTTAACCCCTGTTGTGCTGACTCGTTACTAGGGAAGACTGATGCGAGTAAAGAGGGTTGGGGTCTCCAGTGAGACCCTCCAGGGGTTTGGAGTATACAGACAAAAAGTTTGGCCACACCTCACTCGCAGAGTTTTCTGTATTTCCATGACTATGACAATTGTAGATGACACTGAGGTCAGACATGTGGGATTATAGACTTACCAAACAGTGTGACACAGCTGACAATCTGTCTTCTATTCTCACTTCCTTTTGCTTTGATTCCTGCTTTGCACACTCTTGGCATTCTCTTGATGAGCTTCATGAGGTAGTCACCAGGAATGGTTCTCACTTCACAGGTGTGTCCTGTCAGGTGTAATAAGTGGGATTTCTTGCCTTTTAAATGGGGTTTGGCCCATCCGTTGTGTTGTGCAGAAGTCAGGTGGATACACAGCTGATAGTCCTACTGAGAAGACTCTTAGAATTTGTGTTATGGCAAGAAAAAAGCAGCTAAGTAAAGAAAAACGAGGAGTGGCCATCATTACTGTAAGAAATGAAGGTCAGTCAGTCCGAAAAATTGGAAAAACTTTGAAAGTGTCCCCAAGTGCAGTTGCAAAAACCATCAAGCGCTACAAAGAAACTGGCTGACATGAGGACCACCCCAGGAAAGGAAGACCAAGAGTCACCTCTGCTGAGGAGGATAAGGACCGCCCCAGGAAAGGAAGACCAAGAGTCACTTCTGCTGTGGAGGATGAGGACCGCCCCAGGAAAGGAAGACCAAGAGTCACTTCTGCTGTGGAGGATGAGGACCGCCCCAGGAAAGGAAGACCAAGAGTCTCCTCTGCTGCAGAGGATAAGGACCACCCCAGGAAAGGAAGACCAAGAGTCTCCTCTGCTGCGGAGGATGAGGACCGCCCCAGGAAAGGAAGACCAAGAGTCACTTCTGCTGTGGAGGATGAGGACCGCCCCAGGAAAGGAAGACCAAGAGTCTCCTCTGCTGCAGAGGATAAGGACCACCCCAGGAAAGGAAGACCAAGAGTCTCCTCTGCTGCGGAGGATAAGTTCATCTGAGTCACCAGCCTCAGAAATCGCAGGTTAGCAGCAGCTCAGATTAGAGAGCAGGTCAATGCCACACAGAGCTCTAGCAGCAGACACATCTCTACAACAACTGGTAAGAGGAGACTTTGTGCAGCAGCCGCCTTCATGGTAAAAGCTGCTAGAAAACCACTGCTAAGGACCGGCAACAAGCAGAAGAGACCACAAGGAATGGACATTACACCAGTGGGAATCTGTGCCAAGGTCTGATGAGTCCAAATGTGAGATCTTTGGTTCCAACCACCATGTCTTTGGTGACCGGATGGGACTCTACATGCCCGTTTCCCACCGTGAAGCATGGAGGAGGAGGTGTGATGGTGTGTGGGGGCCAAGCTGGGGGACACTGTTGGGGATTTATACTGTATCAGCATGGCTACCACAGCATCTTGCAGCAGCATGCTATTCCATCCGGACAATGACCCCAAACACCTCCAGGCTGTGACCAAGAAGGAGAGTGATGGGGGGCTACACCAGATGACCCGGCCTCCACAGTCACCAGACCTGAACCCAATCCAGATGGTTTGGGGTGAGCTGGACCGCAGAGTGAAGGCAAAAGGGCCAACAAGTGCTAAGCATCTCTGGGAACTCCTTCAAGACTGTTGGAAGACCATTCCCGGTGACTACCTCATGAAGCTCATCAAGAGAATGCCAAGAGTGTGCAAAGCAGGAATCAAAGCAAAAGGAAGCGAGAATAGAAGACAGATTGTCAGTTGTGTCACACTGTTTGTTAAGTCTATAATCCCACATGTCTTACTTCAGTGTCATCTACAATTGTCATAGTCATGGAAATACAGAAAACTCTGCAAATGAGAAGGTGTGGCCAAACTTTTGGTCTGTACTGTATGTCACAGATCTGTGTCCATTCTACTACAACTCCCAGCATTCCTTATGATAACGTGTAGGTCAGCGACAACCAGTCATGTCTTCATACTGCAGCCAGAGCGCCGGCCTGATCTGTGTCCAGTGAGAAGATGAAGAGCATGAGCAATGGCCCCCAGGATGACCTTACTGAGGGTGGGGGAGTGTGTGACATCCATATTTGCCCCCCCATGTGCCACCATCATGGAGGCCTCTAAAAAGGTAAGTGTATATGTGTGAACCCTGCGAGTAAAGGAGCCAACGACCTGCCAGCTGAACTTGCATTGGTCAGCCGCACCCTCGTCTGGTACTACGCTGGGTCTCGGCAGAAGATGAAATCGCATGACTTCTCTGAATTGTGGGTCTTTGTCGGGTTCAGTGTGGTCTTCCAACCATTATAACAGTTTCCTGAGCAGCCTTTCCTCCTCATCTTCACTGACACTGATCTCTAGTGACCAGGTGGTCCCTTCCTCGCCCCCGGGTTGGCTGAGAGATATTCCTCCTAGGTGAGGAATCATGGCTGGTGCTGTTGGCTACTGGTGGATGTGCTAGGAGAGTTTGGAGTTATGTGGGTGTGCAAGAGTCCCATGGTCATGATAAGGAACCTGATAGAAGAGAAGATGTTGAGTCCATTTGCAATGAAGATTCTGTTATGGCCTAGACCTGGCGACTGGTTCTAGTTGAGAATGAGATCACATTGGTGGAAGAGGCCACTGGTGGGGACAACAATAACACGCTGAGCTTACACATGACCACCGAATAAGCCGAGGAGAAGCCTAGGAGATGGTCAGGGCTGTAATGGCAGAGTCGTATCCATCGCTGCCGATGTCTGGTCTTCTCCTGTTTCTGTAGGTTACTAAAGGACAATTCCATTGCAACGTGTAAGATTTGCAAGCAGAAAATAAGCAGTGACCGTGAAGACACAAATGTTATAACTCAGATAGTAGTGACATGTCCATGCTAACGTCAGTCATCCATAAGGGAATGTGTGCAGTCGCTGCTTCACCGCTTAGTGATGGCTTGTGCTGCACCTCAGTAGAGAAGACCGAGCTGCCATTATTTCTCTCAGCCCACTCCTCAGACATGTCTGTGTTGGAGAAAGGAGCAAACTACCATCAAGACGTGGAGTAGCCATTATAAGCAGGGACGTTACATGACGTTTGTGTCCCACTGGGTCAATGTCACAAGACCACCAGCCACTAGTGTTGACACCACCCTCCTTGTGCAAACCCATTTCCAACGCCAAATTGCATCTATCCGCCTCCTCCAGTTCCTCACTTGTCTCTGCCAAATGCAACTGGGCAGTGATGATGGCACAAATATTGTCCTTGAGTTAGGTAGAACATCATACTGTCCCTACATAACGTGCGTGCTAAGTTTGCTAGTGCACTGCTTTAATAACATGAATAGTGGCTTAGAGGAGGTTCTTCTCATGGCCAGATGTGCACAGTACAGCCATCCTACAGGACCTACAGCCACAAAGCAGCCTGCCCTTGTACTGACGTTGCTGCAATGTTCTCTCTGGAATTCCACATTGAACCTGCTGGAGCATCTTTGTGAGCAGGAGAAGGCGGTGAAGAATTTACTGCATGCAGCAGACCATAGGAACAAGGTGTCATTTTAAGATCTGCCATTGGAGGCTCTTGAGGAAAGTGTCAACTTCTAAAACCCTTTGAGGAGGCCACCAAATTTGTCAGCATGGATGACTGCAGTAGCAGTGGCTTCTTCCATTTAAACTTCTTATAGGAAGCACACGTATGGAGTAAGGGAGGGGAGAAGAACAACAGCTTCCACCTCTTGGTTACCGTCACTGCCCTGGGGCAGTTGGGGATTCACTCAATCTTGTATAGAAGAGGAATCGGGAAGATCAGGCAAACTGATATATTATCAGCATAGGTTATATACCCAGCTTGTAACGAGAGCACTATAATTACCAGCGCTCCACTGCCCTGCCAGCACATCATGTCTGCAGAAGGAAAAGCAGCGGCCATGACAGTATCTAGAACATGAGAAACCAGAAAGTGTATACGTCACAGCACTAACTAGGTCAGCACTATGTATTATAGATATATATAGTCCTAGGAGCCCTGACAGTGTCATACACTATGTATTATAGATATATATAGTCCTAGGAGCCCTGACAGTGTCATACACTATGTATTATAGATATATATAGTCCTAGGAGCCTCACCAGATTCCTGGTAAAACGTGGTCCACAAGATTGTTGCACCCATCCTGCACATTGTGCTCATACCGTAGCATTGTAGGGTCACTGGGTGTGCATATGTGAAACTACAACCACCATTATGCCCTGAGAACCACAAGTATAAGAATAACCCCTATCCTCCTAATAAGTCACCCGACACATGAAGGATGCTGAGACACAACATTTATTAGCATGAAGGACAAGGCTTAGTAAAGGACCAGCTACAGAGGACAGTGACGACCCAGCCCCCATACAGGAAGGAAGCGAGACCCCCGATTATTAACACATTTGTCCTGAGCACCATTAGATTGGACTGGAGGATAAGAGTCCATGCCTGGATTAGGGAGCAATGTCGCAGCCATCAGAGTGGACCCAAAACATGAGCAAATCCCCTCAGAGGAGAACTATAAGATGGACATATTGTTGGCGGGAAGCCTAACAAAGACTGGATGTCCAACTGCATTATGGTTGCTTGGGATTGTGGCTGGAAGCTTCTCGCTGAGGACCTGATGATCCCATACACCTTGAGGAGATCAGTACTGCACCCATTGGGGCCGGGGTTTCTCTGAGGATGGAGGTCATGAATTGGATGGTGGACGCTCTCCAGCTGCCAGGGTTTGCCTGGCCTTGAGGAGATCAGTACTGCAGCCATCATGGCCGGGGTTGCTCTGAGGATGGAGGTCATGAGTTGGATGCTGGACGCTCTCCAGCTGCCTGGGTTTGTGTGGCCTTGAGGAGATCAGTACTGCAGCCATCATGGCCGGGGTTGCTCTGAGGATGGAGGTCTTGAGTTGGATGGTGGCCGTGCTCCAGCTGCCAGGGTTTGTCTGGCCTTGAGGAGATCAGTATTGCAGCCATCATGGCCGGGGTTGCTCTGAGGATGGAGGTCATGAGTTGGATGGTGACCTTGCTCCAGCTGCCATGGTTTGCCTGGCCTTGAGGAGATCAGTACTGCAGCCATCATGGCCGGGGTTGCTCTGAGGATGGAGGTCATGAGTTGGATGGTGGACGTGCTCCAGCTGCCAGGGTTTGCGTGGTCTTGAGGTGTCCATACACATTAGACTAAAGTGGATGAAAATGGATTAATTCAGCCACAGCGAACATTCACCAGGTGAGATATGACCATGAACCTTCATCTTAGATGATCAATGACCAACCATCATTGTCTGTGGTGACTCTGATTACTGATGGCTGCTGTGAAGTGTGTATGGCTGCACCTACGACCCGACGCTTCTCCAGGTGGTCACTTCTGTCTATTGTGTAGGGTCACCTGTGGGCATTAGGATTTGCTGATGTAAACATGTTCTGTACAGGGGTCCCATCTGGATGTTGTGTCCCCTGGCGCAGGAGTCCTATATGGAGGCACAAGGTGTGAGGTACGAGTGGGGGTGGGGAGGATGCTTCGTGAAGGTTATTTGCCAGCTGAAATAAGAAGAGGGAGAGAACAATGTGTTAAACATCAGAGTTTGGACTGACTATAATATACTGTGAGATAGAAGATAAAATCCGGCTTCCCCTGAGATACCAAATCCCCAGACGTACCTGCTAATAGCGAACTCTTACACACATAATGACTCCAGAAGTCAGCAGACAAAAATAGGGCGACGCGTTTCGGGACTGCGTCCCTTCCTCATGGCATACCTTCCTATACAACACTGATTCTTTTAAAACACTTAATTAGTGGACTCCACCTTTCTATTTAATCCAATATTACCCACATATATACTCCACATGAATACGAGTATATACAAAATATATCCTATATACAAACATGTGCACCCAATATATACAATAATAATACACAATACTACGTGTCCATATCCTAAATTTAGAACAACAATAACATATACAAATATAATATATTGTACATATAGACCTGTATAGCATGTATATGTCTGGATGTCCCTGTATTACAGGCGGCATCTATAGGGATATTATATAGTTGGTCTGATAGTCCCTTCCTCAATATTGAGGAGGACAGGGTCTCATTATTTGTGGCTCTGAGCAGTGGCTCAGGACTTATTGTCAGGGGATGTCTTATATTTTTTCCCATGAACAATTCACTCACCAGACCCCCCCTACACTCAAAAGAATTGGAACAGGCCAATGGGCTCTCAGGCACAGATCTGCGCCACTCCTGGTGTAGGTGTAGAGCGATGCCAGCGGGAGTATACAATCACTGTGCGTGAGAGCCCGCACACTAACCCATCACTGTGCATGAGAGCCCGCCACTAACCCATCACTGTGTACGTGAGAGCCCGCCACTAACCCGTCACTGTGTACGTGAGAGCCCGCCACTAACCGGCCACTGCATACGTGAGAGCCCGCCACTAACCGGCCACTGCATACGTGAGAGCCCGCCACTAACCGGCCACTGCATACGTTAGAGCCCGCCACTAACCCATCACTGCATACGTGAGAGCCTGCCACTAACCCGTCACTGCATACGTGCGAGCCCACCACTAACCTGTCACTGCGTACGTGAGAGGCCCGCCACTAACCAGTCACTGTGCGTGAGAACCCACCACTAACCAGTCACTGCATATGTGAGAGCCCGCCACTAACCGGTCACTGCATACGTGAGAGCCCGCCACTAACCCGTCACTGCATATGTGAGAGCCCGCCACTAACCGGTCACTGTGTACGTGAGAGCCCGCCACTATCCGGTCACTGTGTACGTGAGAGCCCGCCACTAACCCGTCACTGCATACGTGAGAGCCTGCCACTAACCGGTCACTGCATACGTGAGAGCCTGCCACTAACCGGTCACTGTGTACGTGAGAGCCTGCCACTAACCCATCACTGCATATGTGAGAGCCTGCCACTAACCGGTCACTGCGTACGTGAGAGCCCGCCACTAACCTTTCACTGTGTACGTGAGAGCCCCGCCACTAACCTGTCACTGTGTACGTGAGAGCCCGCCACTAACCGTTCACTGCATATGTGAGAGCCCGCCACTAACCGGGCATACGTGAGGCCCAGCCCATAACCCGTCACTGCGTACGTTAGAGCCCGCCACTAACCTGTCACTGCGTCTGTGAGAGCCTGCCACTAACCGGTCACTGTGTACGTGAGAGCCTGCCACTAACCCATCACTGCATATGTGAGAGCCTGCCACTAACCGGTCACTGCGTACGTGAGAGCCCGCCACTAACCTTTCACTGTGTACGTGAGAGCCCGCCACTAACCTGTCACTGTGTACGTGAGAGCCCGCCACTAACCGTTCACTGCATATGTGAGAGCCCGCCACTAACCGGGCATACGTGAGGCCCAGCCCATAACCCGTCACTGCGTACGTTAGAGCCCGCCACTAACCTGTCACTGCGTCTGTGAGAGCCCGCCACTAACCGGTCACTGCATACGTGAGAGCCCGCCACTAACCCATCACTGCATACGTGAGAGCCCACCACTAACCCATCACTGCATATGTGAGAGCCCGCCACTAACCCGTCACTGCATTCGTGAGAGCCTGCCACTAACCCATCACTGCATACATGAGAGCCCACTAACCTGTCACTGCGTACGTGAGAGCCCACCACTAACCCATCACTGCATACATGAGAGCCTGCCACTGACCCGTCACTGCATACGTGAGAGCCCGTCACTAACCAATCACTGCATATGTGAGAGCCCAACCGATCACTGCGTATGTGAGAGCCCGCCACTAACTGGTCACTGCATGCGTGAGAGCCCGCCACTAACCCATCACTGCATACGTGAGAGCCCGCCACTAAACCATCACTGCATACGTGAGAGCCCGCCACTAACCCATCACTGCATACGTGAGAGCCCACCACTAACCCATCACTGCATATGTGAGAGCCTGCCACTAACCCGTCACTGCATTCGTGAGAGCCTGCCACTAACCCATCACTGCATACATGAGAGCCCACTAACCTGTCACTGCGTACGTGAGAGCCCACCACTAACCCATCACTGCATATGTGAGAGCCCGTCACTAACCAATCACTGCATACGTTAGAGCCCACCCGATCACTGCGTATGTGAGAGCCTGCCACTAACTGGTCACTGCATGCGTGAGAGCCCGCCACTAAGCCATCACTGCATACATGAGAGCCCACCACTAACCGGTCACTGCGTACATGAGAGCCTGCCACTAACCCGTCACTGCGTACGTGAGAGACCGCCACTAACCCATCACTGCGTACGTGAGAGCCCGCCACTAACCCATCACTGCATACATGAGAGCCCGCCACTAACCGGTCACTGCGTACGTGAGAGCCCGCCACTAACCCATCACTGCATACGTGAGAGCCCGCCACTAACCCATCACTGCATACGTGAGATCCCGCCACTAACTGGTCACTGCGTACGTGAGAGCCCACCACTAACCCATCACTGCATACGTGAGAGCCCGCCACTACCCGGTCACTGCATACGTGAGAGCCTGCCACTAACCAATCACTGCATACGTGAGAGCCCGCCACTAACCCGTCACTGCATACGCGAGAACCCGCCACTAACTGGTCACTGCATACGTGAGAGCCCGTCACTAACCCGTCACTGCGTACGTGAGAACCCGCCACTAACCGGTCACTGCATACGTGAGAGCCCGTCACTAACCCGTCACTGCATACATGAGAGTCCCACCACTAACCCGTCACTGTGTATGTGAGAGCCCACTAACCCGTCACTGCGTACATGAGAGCCCGCCACTAACCCACCACCACTAGCCTGTGCTAGCAGTAACATATAGGCCTGAAGCCTGTGCTAGTAGTAATAGCCTGTTACTGCTAGCACAGGCTTTGGGCTTGTATGGTACTACTAGTATTTTCCCCCCTCGGCTTATACTTGAGTCAATAAGTTTTCCCAGTTTGTTGTGGTAAAATTAGGGGGGGTCGGATTATACTGAAGTATATATGGTGTATAAGCTGGGACCGTGAATAAAGCACTCTCCTGTCCCCGCTGCTCCCGTGTCCTCCCGCAATGTCTATCCGCCTGAATGTCACTACCTGTCACATCATGGCTCCTCTTCCTGAGACCACTGAGGTCAGTCAGCAGCTTCAGCACAACGCCTCGGAACTACAGCCGGCGGCCGGCATGCGCAGTCGGCTCTACTAGTGTCTGCCTGGCAGAGCCAACTGCGCAGGCGTCGGAGGTGCCGAAGAAAGAAGGGGAGGATCCAGCCGAAGATAGAGGCGTTGCAGGATCGTGTTCTCGGGCAGCAGTGGGGACGCCACCATCACATTTCCAGCGCTGGGCCCGCCCCCATTGCTGCCAGAGAACTAATTTGCATACCAGCAAAAACCAGTACTTCTAAGGAACGGCGCGGTGGCGATCACATCTAAAGGTAAGAGACGAATAGACTTTCTAAAGGCGACTCCGACGTCTTATCCACAAAAAAAGGGTTTTAAAGGTAGAATCCCTTTAAGGGCCCCTTCACACGGAGGATACGCTGGCTGATTCTGAATGTGTAAACGTTCCGAATCAGCGGCGTTTAAAACAGATCCCATTGCTTTCTATAGGAGCCGGCATAGGTGCACTCCTCATAGAAATGAATGAGCTGCTTCTTTCCATTCATGTCTATGGGGGGGCGCACCTATACCGGCTCCTATAGGAAGCAATGGGATCTGTTTTAAATGCCGCTGATTCGGTAGGCCATCCTTTACCCAATTTGTCACATAAGGTGTCACATAAGGTGCAGGACTACCAGCAAGGAGGCGATGGCACGAGACTGAATGGACACTGTCGGCGGACAACAGGGTGCAGAGGACAGGGGAGCGCTGAGGACAGGGGAGCGCTGGGGACAGGGGAGCGCTGGGGACAGGGGAGCGCTGGGGACAGGGGAGCGCTGAGGACAGGCGAGCGCTGAGGACAGGCGAGCGCTGGGGACAGGGGAGCGCTGGGGACAGGGGAGCGCTGGGGACAGGGGAGCGCTGGGGACAGGGGAGCGCTGAGGACAAGGGAGTGCGCTTTTTATTTTACATCTCCTGGATTTTTAGATGGCACCAATATAAAGTACAATCTGTCCCATAAACTATAAGCCCCCATACAGAGTTAAAGGGGTCACCCAGGATGGTTTATTCTACAAACAGCGCCACCTTCGTTCACAGCTTGTATGAGGTATTGCAGTTTGGTGGGGTCTGACACCCCGACACCCCTACTGATCAGCTGTTCCACCCCTGGAACTATGCAGTATATGGAGTCAGCGGCAGACAGCTCCATACACTGCATAATGTTGAGCGGCAGGGGTGCCGGGTGTTGGACCCCAGTGATCTGAAACTGAGGGCGGCCATTAACCTCAAAGCTCAGAAGACTGCTTAGGTGAGCTGCTATGCCGGGCAATGGCTATGGGCACAGGTGGCGCTGCTTCTGGACAACCCCATTAATGACCAGATCGGAGTCTTTGATCACACAGTAAGATGTCAGGCTTGGCCCGATGCAGCCGGTGGCCACGACTCCATGAGAGGCCTGCAGAATGCCTGATGGTCCTCCATGGTGGAGGACTGTGCCTCACCTGGCAGTGTGAACGATTCCTCAGACTCAGGATCCTCATCTGAAAATAAAAAGAAGTGAATGAGGCAACGGGACCACACGTCATGTGACCTGCTCAGACTCCACCCCTCTCAGGTTCTTACTTTCTTTGGACTCTGCAGATTCTGTCGGGATGTCGAGGACGGGACCTAAGAGAGAGAAGCAAGGAGTGAGAGTCACTGCACAGACTGGGGGTCTTGTCATCTACCACACTCTATCCTTGGCCACGGGATCATGTTATAGGGATCGGTCTGATCCTCATTAGTGGAGCCATCATAGGCTATTGCAACTTCAGTCTAGGTTTCGACTTCTCACCAGTTTGAGGCTACAGTCTAGGCCTGAGGGGTGCAGCATGTCCTGGGAGTCATTCTTGGTGCTCTTGCTCCACCCCATTAGACCATGCACGTCCTGTTGACCATGGTTGGATCAATCCTGCTTATAAAGCTATGGCACGCTTTTCACCACCAAAGTGAAATCGGCCATTTTCCAGGACGGGTGTGCATCATGTAGAGGAGTATCCAGAATGTTCCTCGTACAGATCACGTAAAGTCACCGAGGAGAACCACAGACAGCGGAAAGTCACCGAGGAGAACCACCGACAGCGGAAAGTCACCGAGGAGAACCACAGACAGCGGAAAGTAACCGAGGAGAACCACAGACAGCGGAAAGTCACCGAGGAGAACCACAGACAGCGGAAAGTCACCGAGGAGAACCACAGACAGCGGAAAGTCACCGAGGAGAACCACAGACAGTGGAAAGTCACTGCGGAGAACCAAAGACATCCTCATCCTCCCCTCCCCATCTCCTCATCCTCACCTCCCCCCCATCTCCTCATCCTCACCCTCACCTCCCCCCCCCATCTCCTCATCCTCACCTCCCCCCCATCTCCTCATCCTCACCTCCCCCCCATCTCCTCATCCTCACCTCCCCCCCATCTCCTCATCCTCACCTCCCCCCCATCTCCTCATCCTCACCTCCCCCCCATCTCCTCATCCTCACCTCCCCCCCATCTCCTCATCCTCACCCACCACCATCTCCTCATCCTCACCCACCACCATCTCCTCATCCTCACCCACCACCAATCTCCTCATCCTCACCCACCACCAATCTCCTCATCCTCACCCACCACCAATCTCCTCATCCTCACCCACCACCAATCTCCTCATCCTCACCTCCCCCATCTCCTCATCCTCACCCACCACCAATCTCCTCATCCTCACCCACCACCAATCTCCTCATCCTCACCCACCACCAATCTCCTCATCCTCACCCACCACCAATCTCCTCATCCTCACCCACCACCAATCTCCTCATCCTCACCTCCCCCATCTCCTCATCCTCACCTTCCCCCCATCTCCTCATCCTCACCTCCCCCCCATCTCCTCATCCTCACCTCCCCCCCATCTCCTCATCCTCACCTCCCCCCATCTCCTCATCCTCACCCCCCCCCCATCTCCTCATCCTCACCCCCCCCCCCATCTCCTCATCCTCACCCCCCCCCCCATCTCCTCATCCTCACCCCCCCCCCCATCTCCTCATCCTCACCCCCCCCCCATCTCCTCATCCTCACCCCCCCCCCCATCTCCTCATCCTCACCCCCCCCCCCATCTCCTCATCCTCACCCCCCCCCCCATCTCCTCATCCTCACCCCCCCCCCCATCTCCTCATCCTCACCCCCCCCCATCTCCTCATCCTCACCCCCCCCCCATCTCCTCATCCTCACCCCCCCCCCATCTCCTCATCCTCACCCCCCCCCCCATCTCCTCATCCTCACCCCCCCCCCCATCTCCTCATCCTCACCCCCCCCCCCCATCTCCTCATCCTCACCCCCCCCCCCATCTCCTCATCCTCACCCCCCCCCCCATCTCCTCATCCTCACCCCCCCCCCATCTCCTCATCCTCACCCCCCCCCCATCTCCTCATCCTCACCCCCCCCCCCCCCCATCTCCTCATCCTCACCTCCTTGTATGGTTTCCACATTTAAGCTCTCACTGTTCTCGCTGTTGGCGGACTCACTGTTGGACGACGCGCTCTCCCCAGCTCCATGTGTCTGTAGTCTTTGGACTCCTTGGAAACTAACAGGATCCTCTATAAAAGATGATAGTGTTAGATCTGGTCGGGCATGGACTACTTGCCCCGGCCGCTGGCGAGATATTGACTTACCTGCTGGTGACACCGTGGTCTCTGACACTGACTTAGTTTCCGCTAGAAGGAGAAACAAGACGTGAAATTCTGTAGGTTATTTATGACCCAAGTAACTGACCACCAAGACCTGGACATCTGTAAATTGGGGAGTAGCAGCCCACCCAACCTTGGCCTGAGGACCCCTGACCCAATACTACTGTGAGGTTTCTTATAGAATATACAAGTAATACATGAGGACAGTCCGTATACAGTGCTAGTTAGTGTCCCTCCTACAGTGATACATGGCAGTGACAGGGGGCGCTCCGGGGCTCACTTTGTTGTGGAGCGTCTGTTATCTCTTCATTCTCTGAAAAAAAAGAAGCAGAAGATGTGAAGTGACAATATCCAATAAAACACCAGGTCAGAGATCACCGATAGACAACATGGACAAACGATGGCGAGACGCGGGGATCGGGAGCCACAATGTGACATGGACCAATGGTGGAACCAGGACACCAACACTCATCAGTATAGAGATGCTGGAGGACATCTGCAGCCCCCAAAACCAAGAGGCCGATCTGGTCACAACTGGTCGATATGTGTGTCCCCATGGAGTCCGTACCTATGTCCTTATGGGACAGTCATACAGCTCAGTTGTCAGGTCACCACTGTATAGTTCAGCATTTGGGACTTGTAGAACATTTGAGGATTTTAGGCCTCGTCCATAATAGTTGAAGATTTTGGGACTGTCGTGTAGCAAAGTCTCAGGTAGGTCTCAGTCCTATTCCTTCTCCTCCCCCATTCAGTTTACGAGGAAATCAGGACTACAGTCTCACCAACATTGTGGCCCCACAAGTATCACCGACATTGTGGTCCCACAAGTATCACCGACATTGTGGCCCCAGAAGTATCACCGACATTGTGGCCCCAGAAGTATCACCGACATTGTGGCCCCACAAGTATCACCGACATTGTGGCCCCACAAGTATCACCGACATTGTGGCCCCAGAAGTATCACCGACATTGTGGCCCCACAAGTATCACCGACATTGTGGCCCCACAAGTATCACCGACATTGTGGCCCCACAAGTATCACCGACATTGTGGCCCCACAAGTATCACCGGCATTGTGGCCCCACAAGTATCACCGACATTGTGGCCCCACAAGTATCACCGACATTGTGGCCCCACAAGTATCACCGACATTGTGGCCCCACAAGTATCACCGGCATTGTGGCCCCACAAGTATCACCGGCATTGTGGTCCCACAAGTATCACCGACATTGTGGCCCCACAAGTATCACCGACATTGTGGCCCCACAAGTATCACCGACATTGTGGCCCCACAAGTATCACCGACATTGTGGCCCCACAATTATCACCGACATTGTGGTCCCACAAGTATCACCGACATTGTGGCCCCACAAGTATCACCGACATTGTGGCCCCACAAGTATCACCAACATTGTGGCCCCACACACAAGATAAAGATCACAGAGACAGGAGTCCACCAGACGAGGAGCGTAAGGAATGACTTCCTTACCACACAAGGTTCTTGAGATGTCCATGATGTCCTGAATATTTATAGGAGGACCTAGGCCACCCCTGTCCACCCTGTGACTTACCTGCAATGGAGCTCTCTACAGGTGGAGTTGTGTCCATGATGGTCACTGCTTCCTCTACAGAGAACACGAGAAGACACAATGATGAAACAAGGAACACCATGACCAGTGGAAGAGATCTGAGGACCTCTCTGTGCAGATAGACCCACAACAATCTTACCGGGGGCCCTAGTAGGCCATGGCTATGACAACGTCCAGTAAAGAACCCCCCGCCCTGCTGTTACAACACAAAATAATTCACCGAATAATCCCCTATTGAGAGCCAAGGATGGGGGTGGACAATGACCCTAAACAAAACCGACGCCGTAGCCATGTACTGGCCCTTAC
Source organism: Leptodactylus fuscus (assembly GCF_031893055.1). Lineage (NCBI taxonomy): Eukaryota > Metazoa > Chordata > Amphibia > Anura > Leptodactylidae > Leptodactylus > Leptodactylus fuscus. Next base: position 4,950,255 of record NC_134268.1, on the reverse strand, counting down.
ATGGAGGTGGCTTTCCTTGGGCATCACAATGCTATCACATGGGCAAACATGATGGAGTCCAATGGATCCAGTCACTCGGACAACTGGGGCTGAGCCTACAGCTGCAAGGTCTGGTCTTAAAGGTCTAGAAAGGACCACGGATCTCCACGTAACCCAATAATGAGACAATCGCCCACACGTCCTTCTCCTGGACCTCCTGCACCTCTGGGGCCCCTGGAGGATCCTTAGAGAACCAGCCCCAAGTATAGAGCGAGTTACTGACCCGGAAATCCCAAATGTCAAGTCTACGAAGTTCCTAAAAACTCTAAACTGAAAAAACAGAAGTGGAGAAGTTATAAAACCTGAGAAACTGCCCAACACCCCAAGATCAGCGCCCAGACCCCAACACGGGCTCATCATGGGCGTGATCTGAGAAGGAGAGAGACAGGTCCCTGAAACACCCACATTATAAGAGGGACACCCCAAAACTTACCCTGAGCGCAGACCATGGAGATGAGGAGAAGAGCAGCCGAAAAAACCAGAGCGATCCTATAGAGAGCCAAGAAACATCATAATAGTCCGGAGTGTAGGAGAGGTAGTCACAGCCCCGCCCCCTGGTGCTGACAACCAGCCTGTATATACCATGTCTGAGAGGTAGTCACAGCCCCGCCCCCTCTATATACCATGTCTGAGAGGTAGTCACAGCCCCGCCCCCTGTTACTGACAACCAGCTGTATATACCATGTCTGAGAGGTAGTCACAGCCCCGCCCCCTGGTGCTGACAACCAGCCTGTATATATCATGTCTGAGAGGTAGTCACAGCCCCGCCCCCGATACTGACAACCAGCCTGTATATATCATGTCTGAGAGGTAGTCACAGCCCCGCCCCCTGATACTGACAACCAGCCTGTATATATCATGTCTGAGAGGTAGTCACAGCCCCGCCCCCGATACTGACAACCAGCCTGTATATATCATGTCTGAGAGGTAGTCACAGCCCCGCCCCCGATACTGACAACCAGCCTGTATATATCATGTGTGAGAGGTAGTCACAGCCCCGCCCCCCGTTACTGACAACCAGCCTGTATATACCATGTCTGAGAGGTAGTCACAGCCCCGCCCCCGATACTGACAACCAGCCTGTATATATCATGTCTGAGAGGTAGTCACAGCCCTGCCCCCTGTTACTGACAACCAGCCTGTATATACCATGTCTGAGAGGTAGTCACAGCCCCGCCCCCTGGTGCTGACAACCAGCCTGTATATATCATGTCTGAGAGGTAGTCACAGCCCCGCCCCCTGTTACTGACAACCAGCCTGTATATACCATGTCTGAGAGGTAGTCACAGCCCCGCCCCCTGGTGCTGACAACCAGCCTGTATATATCATGTCTGAGAGGTTGTCACAGCCCCGCCCCCGATACTGACAACCAGCTGTATATATCATGTGTGAGAGGTAGTCACAGCCCCGCCCCCTGGTGCTGACAACCAGCCTGTATATATCATGTGTGAGAGGTTGTCACAGCCCCGCCCCCTGTTACTGACAACCAGCTGTATATACCATGGCTGAGAGGTTGTCACAGCCCCGCCCCCTGTTACTGACAACCAGCTGTATATATCATGTCTGAGAGGTAGTCACAGCCCCGCCCCCTGTTACTGACAACCAGCCTGTATATATCATGTCTGAGAGGTAGTCACAGCCCCGCCCCCTGGTGCTGACAACCAGCCTGTATATATCATGTCTGAGAGGTAGTCACAGCCCCGCCCCCGATACTGACAACCAGCCTGTATATATCATGTCTGAGAGGTTGTCACAGCCCCTCCCCCTGTTACTGACAACCAGCTGTATATATCATGTCTGAGAGGTAGTCACAGCCCCGCCCCCTGGTACTGACAACCAGCTGTATATATCATGTCTGAGAGGTAGTCACAGCCCCGCCCCCTGTTACTGACAACCAGCCTGTATATATCATGTCTGAGAGGTTGTCACAGCCCCGCCCCCGATACTGACAACCAGCCTGTATATATCATGTCTGAGAGGTAGTCACAGCCCCGCCCCCTGTTACTGACAACCAGCCTGTATATATCATGTCTGAGAGGTTGTCACAGCCCCGCCCCCGATACTGACAACCAGCCTGTATATATCATGTCTGAGAGGTAGTCACAGCCCCGCCCCCTGTTACTGACAACCAGCCTGTATATATCATGTCTGAGAGGTAGTCACAGCCCCGCCCCCTGTTACTGACAACCAGCCTGTATATATCATGTCTGAGAGGTAGTCACAGCCCCGCCCCCTGTTACTGACAACCAGCTGTATATATCATGTCTGAGAGGTAGTCACAGCCCCGCCCCCTGTTACTGACAACCAGCCTGTATATATCATGTCTGAGAGGTAGTCACAGCCCCGCCCCCTGTTACTGACAACCAGCTGTATATATCATGTCTGAGAAGTTGTCACAGCCCCGCCCCCTGTTACTGACAACCAGCTGTATATATCATGTCTGAGAGGTAGTCACAGCCCCGCCCCCTGTTACTGACAACCAGCCTGTATATATCATGTCTGAGAGGTAGTCACAGCCCCGCCCCCTGTTACTGACAACCAGCCTGTATATATCATGTCTGAGAGGTAGTCACAGCCCCGCCCCCTGTTACTGACAACCAGCCTGTATATATCATGTCTGAGAGGTAGTCACAGCCCCGCCCCCGATACTGACAACCAGCTGTATATATCATGTCTGAGAGGTAGTCACAGCCCCGCCCCCTGTTACTGACAACCAGCCTGTATATACTATGTCTGAGAGGTAGTCACAGCCCCGCCCCCTGTTACTGACAACCAGCTGTATATATCATGTCTGAGAGGTAGTCACAGCCCCGCCCCCTGTTACTGACAACCAGCCTGTATATATCATGTCTGAGAGGTAGTCACAGCCCCGCCCCCTGGTGCTGACAACCAGCCTGTATATATCATGTCTGAGAGGTAGTCACAGCCCCGCCCCCGATACTGACAACCAGCCTGTATATATCATGTCTGAGAGGTTGTCACAGCCCCTCCCCCTGTTACTGACAACCAGCTGTATATATCATGTCTGAGAGGTAGTCACAGCCCCGCCCCCTGGTACTGACAACCAGCTGTATATATCATGTCTGAGAGGTTGTCACAGCCCCGCCCCCTGTTACTGACAACCAGCCTGTATATATCATGTCTGAGAGGTTGTCACAGCCCCGCCCCCGATACTGACAACCAGCCTGTATATATCATGTCTGAGAGGTAGTCACAGCCCCGCCCCCTGTTACTGACAACCAGCCTGTATATATCATGTCTGAGAGGTTGTCACAGCCCCGCCCCCGATACTGACAACCAGCCTGTATATATCATGTCTGAGAGGTTGTCACAGCCCCGCCCCCTGTTACTGACAACCAGCCTGTATATATCATGTCTGAGAGGTAGTCACAGCCCCGCCCCCTGTTACTGACAACCAGCCTGTATATATCATGTCTGAGAGGTAGTCACAGCCCCGCCCCCTGTTACTGACAACCAGCTGTATATATCATGTCTGAGAGGTAGTCACAGCCCCGCCCCCTGTTACTGACAACCAGCCTGTATATATCATGTCTGAGAGGTAGTCACAGCCCCGCCCCCTGTTACTGACAACCAGCTGTATATATCATGTCTGAGAGGTAGTCACAGCCCCGCCCCCTGTTACTGACAACCAGCCTGTATATATCATGTCTGAGAGGTTGTCACAGCCCCGCCCCCTGTTACTGACAACCAGCCTGTATATACTATGTCTGAGAGGTAGTCACAGCCCCGCCCCCTGTTACTGACAACCAGCTGTATATATCATGTCTGAGAGGTTGTCACAGCCCCGCCTCCTTGCATAATATAATATACTCTCGGTCTCTGTCCACCATCGATGACCCCAGAACATCCTCCAGGTCCATGAGACTCTACAAGAACTACAACCCCCACCATTCAGGCTTCTATAATGAGCGGACAGGTAAGTACCTTGTGAGGGTCTTCATTGTGAGGCGTCTGTGCAGTGAGCAGGTCTGAGCGGACCCCCCTGAGGACATAGAATATACAGGGAGGAGTCCACACCCCTCAGCCAATAACCAGCGCCCAGACTACAACCCCCACCGGACAGGACGCCTATTAACCCTAATGCTGCCGGAGCTCCACAATAATAACCTGGTGCACAGCCGAACCCTGGAGGGAGGGAGATGTGATATAGTGCGAGATATAGTGTATCACACAGGATAGGATTAGATACACAGCTCAGTATACAGTATCACACAGGATAGGATTAGATACACAGCTCAGTATACAGTATCACACAGGATAGGATTAGATACACAGCTCAGTATACAGTATCACACAGGATAGGATTAGCTACACAGCTCAGTATACAGTATCACACAGGATAGGATTAGATACACAGCTCAGTATACAGTATCACACAGGATAGGATTAGATACACAGCTCAGTATACAGTATCACACAGGATAGGATTAGATACACAACTCAGTATACAGTATCACACAGGATAGGATTAGATACACGGCTCAGTATACAGTATCACACAGGATAGGATTAGATACACAGCTCAGTATACAGTATCACACGGGATAGGATTAGATACACAGCTCAGTATACAGTATCACACAGGATAGGATTAGATACACAGCTCAGTATACAGTATCACACAGGATAGGATTAGATACACAGCTCAGTATACAGTATCACACAGGATAGGATTAGATACACAGCTCAGTATACAGTATCACACAGGATAGGATTAGATACACGGCTCAGTATACAGTATCACACAGGATAGGATTAGATACACGGCTCAGTATACAGTATCACACAGAATAGGATTAGATACACGGCTCAGTATACAGTATCACACAGGATAGGATTAGATACACAGCTCAGTATACAGTATCACACAGGATAGGATTAGATACAGCTCAGTATACAGTATCACACAGGATAGGATTAGATACAGCTCAGTATACAGTATCACACAGGATAGGATTAGATACAGCTCAGTATACAGTATCACACAGGATAGGATTAGATACAGCTCAGTATACAGTATCACACAGGATAGGATTAGATACAGCTCAGTATACAGTATCACACAGGATAGGATTAGATACAGCTCAGTATACAGTATCACACAGGATAGGATTAGATACACAGCTCAGTATACAGTATCACACAGGATAGGATTAGATACACGGCTCAGTATACAGTATCACACAGGATAGGATTAGATACACGGCTCAGTATACAGTATCACACAGAATAGGATTAGATACACGGCTCAGTATACAGTATCACACAGGATAGGATTAGATACACAGCTCAGTATACAGTATCACACAGGATAGGATTAGATACAGCTCAGTATACAGTATCACACAGGATAGGATTAGATACAGCTCAGTATACAGTATCACACAGGATAGGATTAGATACAGCTCAGTATACAGTATCACACAGGATAGGATTAGATACACAGCTCAGTATACAGTATCACACAGGATAGGATTAGATACACAGCTCAGTATACAGTATCACACAGGATAGGATTAGATACACAACTCAGTATACAGTATCACACAGGATAGGATTAGATACACGGCTCAGTATACAGTATCACACAGGATAGGATTAGATACACAGCTCAGTATACAGTATCACACAGGATAGGATTAGATACACAGCTCAGTATACAGTATCACACAGGATAGGATTAGATACACAGCTCAGTATACAGTATCACACAGGATAGGATTAGATACACAGCTCAGTATACAGTATCACACAGGATAGGATTAGATACACAGCTCAGTATACAGTATCACACAGGATAGGATTAGATACACAGCTCAGTATACAGTATCACACAGGATAGGATTAGATACACGGCTCAGTATACAGTATCACACAGGATAGGATTAGATACACGGCTCAGTATACAGTATCACACAGGATAGGATTAGATACACGGCTCAGTATACAGTATCACACAGGATAGGATTAGATACACGGCTCAGTATACAGTATCACACAGGATAGGATTAGATACACGGCTCAGTATACAGTATCACACAGGATAGGATTAGATACACGGCTCAGTATACAGTATCACACAGGATAGGATTAGATACACAGCTCAGTATACAGTATCACACAGGATAGGATTAGATACAGCTCAGTATACAGTATCACACAGGATAGGATTAGATACAGCTCAGTATACAGTATCACACAGGATAGGATTAGATACACAGCTCAGTATACAGTATCACACAGGATAGGATTAGATACACAGCTCAGTATACAGTATCACACAGGATAGGATTAGATACACAGCTCAGTATACAGTATCACACAGGATAGGATTAGATACACAGCTCAGTATACAGTATCACGCAGGATAGGATTAGATACACAGCTCAGTATACAGTATCACACAGGATGGTATTAGATACACAGCTCAGTATACAGTATCACACAGGATAGGATTAGATACACAGCTCAGTATACAGTATCACACAGGATAGGATTAGATACACAGCTCAGTATACAGTATCACACGGGATAGGATTAGATACACAGCTCAGTATACAGTATCACACAGGATAGGATTAGTGTCACGGGATGGTTAGAGTCTATACTATAGGCAATGTGTAATATATATTTCATGTGGAATGTATTCTCTAACCTGTTGTATACATCAGTGTGTAGTTGGCTGATTAGGGTCTAGTGTGTTAGCACATTGTATGCAAATACCTCTAACTAGTGAGGACCAGTGAGGACAATGGGTGGAGATAATCTGATCAGTGTCTCCAAGAAGATGTTGGATGGTGCATTGTCCATAGTAGACAGGGAGTCTGCTCTCCTTGGTATAGGTGAGGGGGGAAGGATCTGTGACTCAGCCCTTCCCACCCCCAGATATAGGAAGTAACAGTTTAGTATATAGATGTAGCTAGGAGTTAGTATGAGTTAGCCGGCCTGTGCACAGCTCTGTAGAGAGCCAGGATTTAGTTACAGGACCAAGGAACCAAAGCTATCATTGGATTGCGACTTCTGTGGACTTATTGTTATTACGGTTGATGTGACCGCCGCCGGCTACTAACTTTGTGGGTTACAATAAATTGCTGTTGTCTCCCGACCTCTTGCGTCCGTGTTGATTCAAAAGACCTTCCGGAGGAAGACATATACCTTTGCTCCGTGACAACTGGTTGGCAGCGGTGGGATCAACAGCGGACAGCGAGATGGACTACAGCAGCTCAGCGATTAATGGAACCACAACCTCAGAATACAGGAACTGGACTATGGCAAGTCTAAAATTAAGGGCCCGGGAACTAAACCTGAGTTACCAGGGAAGAACGAAAGAGCAACTGATCGAGGCACTGGAGGAGATGACCCTGCAAAGCGACCATGAGGAGGGCTGCCCCCAGGAGACTGGAGAGATACAGGAGTGGCAGGTACAGACCCAAAAGAGCAGATGGGTTGTTTTGTATGAGGAGGAATTGGCAGTGCTGGGGCTAGGAGCAACTGCAGAGCAAAGGAGTAGAGCATTACAGAGGGCTCAGGAAACGGAGAAGGAGGAACGGAGAATGGCGCATGAAAAGGAAAGAATGGCGCATGAAATGCGAATGGCTGAGATGACTACGAGGAATCATAATCAAACGTCGACCCCCAGCCCAACAGTGAGAGAACCACCATATGTCTCCCATAAACACTTCAAGACCTTTGATGAAGCGGCTGGGGATGTTGATGGATATTTTCAGGACTTCGAACACCAGTGCCACCTGATGGAAGTCCCAGAGAAGGATTGGGTCCGGTATCTGGTGGGGCACCTACGAGATGGGGCTGTGGAAGCTCTCAGAGCCATGGACCCTAGTGATCAGCGGGACTATGAGGCCATTAAAAGAGCGGTGCAGAAGTATTATGCAGTCACTCCAGAGTCCTACCGAGTTCAGTTCCGCTCTTTGTCTTACAATGGGGGAAGCTCCTTCCACATGTTCGCCCACAAGTTGAAGCAAGCATGCAAGCGCTGGCTAGAAGGAGAGGAGGCTGTCACAGTCGATAAGATCCTCCAAGTCATACTTAAGGAACAGTTCTTTTCCCAGTGCCCCGCTGAGATCCGTGAGTGGGTGCTGGAACGGAACCCAGCCACAGTTGAACAAGCTGCTTCTCTTGCAGATGAGGGCCTGACCATCAAGCCGCAGTGGAAGAGGTTGTTTGCAGAGGAGCGGAAAACTACCACAGTCCGCCAGACACCCTTCATCCAGCCACCCACCTTTCGTGTCCGGCCTCAGGATTACAATTCCCCCTCTACCCCTGACCCAGCCCATCGGCCTCCAGCTATGAACAACCCTGTCCCTAGACAACGACCTACTGGAAGAATGCTAGAGCGCAGATGTTTTGGGTGCGGGCGGCCTGGACATTTGCAAGCTAGTTGCCCTGCTAACATGGGGGCACGGGCCACCGTGGCATCCCGGCCTATTCACTACCTGGGAACCACTCCTAGGACAGAAAGTTTGGCCCCATTTCCAGATGACTCCATGAATGACACATCTGTTCCACCTCCAGGGGTCTATGGGATTCAGCCTTCCGCCACACATCCCGCAAACCTTCAGAGGAAGCACTTGCAGGAGGTCCTACTGGATGGCCGAACAGTTGTTGGATTCCGGGACTCGGGAGCTTTCCTAACGGTAGCGGACCCCCGAGTTGTGCGCCCCGAGGCCCTAGAGGAGGGCCCTGGCATTTCTATCAAGTTGGCAGGGGGTACTCAAAGACGTATTCCTAAAGCTACCGTGGAACTCGACTATGGTTATGGACCAAAACGATGCACAATTGGTGTGATGAGCGGGCTGCCGGCCGATGTTCTGTTAGGCAACGATGTTGGAAATCTACAGTGCCACTTTGTGGGAGCAGTGACCCGAAGCCAAGCTCAGGGAGAAGCCAACATGGATCCACCGGATTTTCTGACAGATGCCAGCCCTTCAACCCTACAACTTTACCATTCAGTACCGCCGAGGGAACCAACACCAGAACACAGATGGGTTATCCCGGCAGGAGGAAATATGAGCTATAGAGACTGATGTGCATTCCCCAATTTACCTGTGTAGGCCAATTGTGTCATGCACATGTTTTGAGAGGGGGAGGGGTTGTCACGGGATGGTTAGAGTCTATACTATAGGCAATGTGTAATATATATTTCATGTGGAATGTATTCTCTAACCTGTTCTAAACATCAGTGTGTAGTTGGCTGATTAGGGTCTAGTGTGTTAGCACATTGTATGCAAATCCCTCTAACTAGTGAGGACCAGTGAGGACAATGGGTGGAGATAATCTGATCAGTGTCTCCAAGAAGATGTTGGATGGTGCATTGTCCATAGTAGACAGGGAGTCTGCTCTCCTTGGTATAGGTGAGGGGGGAAGGATCTGTGACTCAGCCCTTCCCACCCCTAGGTATAGGAAGTAACAGTTTAGTATATAGATGTAGCTAGGAGTTAGTATGAGTTAGCCGGCCTGTGCACAGCTCTGTAGAGAGCCAGGATTTAGTTACAGGACCAAGGAACCAAAGCTATCATTGGATTGCGACTTCTGTGGACTTATTGTTATTACGGTTGATGTGACCGCCGCCGGCTACTAACTTTGTGGATTACAATAAATTGCTGTTGTCTCCCGACCTCTTGCGTCCGTGTTGATTCAAAAGACCTTCCGGAGGAAGACATATACCTTTGCTCCGTGACAATTAGATACACAGCTCAGTATACAGTATCACACAGGATAGGATTAGATACAGCTCAGTATACAGTATCACACAGGATAGGATTAGATACACAGCTCAGTATACAGTATCACACAGGATAGGATTAGATACACAGCTCAGTATACAGTATCACACAGGATAGGATTAGATACACAGCTCAGTATACAGTATCACACAGGATAGGATTAGATACACAGCTCAGTATACAGTATCACACAGGATAGGATTAGATACACAGCTCAGTATACAGTATCACACAGGATAGGATTAGATACACGGCTCAGTATACAGTATCACACAGGATAGGATTAGATACACGGCTCAGTATACAGTATCACACAGGATAGGATTAGATACACGGCTCAGTATACAGTATCACACAGGATAGGATTAGATACACGGCTCAGTATACAGTATCACACAGGATAGGATTAGATACACGGCTCAGTATACAGTATCACACAGGATAGGATTAGATACACGGCTCAGTATACAGTATCACACAGGATAGGATTAGATACACGGCTCAGTATACAGTATCACACAGGATAGGATTAGATACACGGCTCAGTATACAGTATCACACAGGATAGGATTAGATACACGGCTCAGTATACAGTATCACACAGGATAGGATTAGATACACGGCTCAGTATACAGTATCACACAGGATAGGATTAGATACACGGCTCAGTATACAGTATCACACAGGATAGGATTAGATACACGGCTCAGTATACAGTATCACACAGGATAGGATTAGATACACGGCTCAGTATACAGTATCACACAGGATAGGATTAGATACACGGCTCAGTATACAGTATCACACAGGATAGGATTAGATACACAGCTCAGTATACAGTATCACACAGGATAGGATTAGATACACAGCTCAGTATACAGTATCACACAGGATAGGATTAGATACACAGCTCAGTATACAGTATCACACAGGATAGGATTAGATACACAGCTCAGTATACAGTATCACACAGGATAGGATTAGATACACAGCTCAGTATATAGTATCACACAGGATAGGATTAGATACACAGCTCAGTATACAGTATCACACAGGATAGGATTAGATACAGCTCAGTATACAGTATCACACAGGATAGGATTAGATACAGCTCAGTATACAGTATCACACAGGATAGGATTAGATACACAGCTCAGTATACAGTATCACACAGGATAGGATTAGATACACAGCTCAGTATACGGTATCACACAGGATAGGATTAGATACACAGCTCAGTATACGGTATCACACAGGATAGGATTAGATACAGCTCAGTATACAGTATCACACAGGATAGGATTAGATACAGCTCAGTATACAGTATCACACAGGATAGGATTAGATACACAGCTCAGTATACAGTATCACACAGGATAGGATTAGATACAGCTCAGTATACAGTATCACACAGGATAGGATTAGATACACAGCTCAGTATACAGTATCACACAGGATAGGATTAGATACAGCTCAGTATACAGTATCACACAGGATAGGATTAGATACACAGCTCAGTATACAGTATCACACAGGATAGGATTAGATACACAGTTTAGCAGACTGTATTACAGATTATGGCTTAGATACAGAAGCCCAGCAGTATACTGACTATTTTGTATACAGCAGCATCTGACCCCCCAGTTCTTAGGACCTGACTTGTGCAGCCCCTCCCCCACACCTTGTGAGTTACCATGAATGGCTGATTGTGTCCCTCATCAAAGCCCCATTATGTGGTGTCACCTGCAACTCCGAGTCCACACCGGCCCACAATACCCTTCACTGGTAGACCGTGGACTCAACCTGTATACACCTGTACTCTACATACACCTGTATGCACTCTATTATTATTATTGTTTATTTATATAGTGCCATTAATCCCATGGTGCTCTGTACATTATTATATTAATCCCATGGAGCTGTACGTTATTATATTAATCCCATGGTGCTCTGTACATTATTATATTAATCCCATGGTGCTCTGTACATTATTATATTAATCCCATGGTGCTGTAGATTATTACTAGAGATGAGTGACCAGTAAAATATTCGATGTCCGTTATCCGTTCTGAATATCATCTCACTATTGGACTATTGGAAGGAATATGGAACCCCACTATAGTCTATGGGAGACAATGCTTCGTTTCAGGGGATCCCACCATTCACCTCAGGAGAGTCACCAAGTCCACTATGACACCCCAGGAAATGATGCAACACCTCTGCAATGTAACTGGGCCAGCAGGGGGCGCATGTCTGGGGGCATCTAACACCCCAAAGCCCCTCTATTACCCCCCTATCACAGCCTAACAACTACACACTATACACACTCACTACAACCTCTATCACAGTGGGGGGGAAATACCTGGAAACCTTCTTTACTCCCCAAATGGAGGGACACAAACCCCAATGTAAGCTCCACAAACATTACTGAGCCCCCCTTTATATCACATTACCCATGACAAGCACAGATGGAATAGACAATGGGAAATCCTTCAGTCCCCCCCTGACCTGTCATTGTGGATGTGTGTGATGTGGGGAGACCTTCCAAAATTCACTTTTATGGCCCTTAACATGAGCCCGTACAAATGAAGTTCCAGGCCCTTAAGCTGAGCTCCAGCAGAGATTGAGGCCCTTCAGGTGACTTCAGCCTCTACCTGCAGAGTGTTAGGCCCTTTGGGTGAGTAGAGCCTTCACCAGCAGAGTGTTATCCCCGGTGGTTCCAGAACCATCCCTCTCATTGTGTTGGATTGATGCAGTGGATGGGACTGAGGACCAGACATTGACCTTGATTTGGATTGTGAAATTGATAACATTTTGGCACCAAGTCCTGGGGATAACTTTTATTTAGAGGACCACAAAGGGGGAGAATTGGCTGCAACCACTACTAGCGGTAATGGTCCTCTAATATCGGACTCTACATGACCTCTACAGGGTTCTGATCAGGTGTTAATAGTCCAAACAACATGCTCCAGTACTTTACATGTAGATCAGAAACCACTTTCCCTTCCGACACCAGAGTTAACCAAGCTTCACCATCATCATCCTGCTGAGATGGAGCCACTAAAGGAAACCTTGTCTTCCAAGGCGTGTCCTGGAGCTGCGACTGAGCCAAATGTAAACACAGAGTCCTTTGGAACGGAACAAAATTCACCAGCAGTGTTTTTGGCCCTTAGGGTGAGTTGAGCCTTGCACCAGTGTGTGTCCCGTAACATCAGGCGGGCCCTAAGTTCTGCGCTTTGCACAAAAGTTCCACTTGACCACCGACGCGTGGACAAGTGCATGCGGCCAGGGACGCTACATCTCAATAGCGGCACACTGGCTGAATGTAGTTGAGGCTGGGACCGGGTCACAAACTGCGGCGGCCTGCCTTGTCTCCCCGCCCAATATTCCTGGCAGGAGTGCTGAAACACCACCCTCCTCCTCCTCCTCCTCCGCCGTTGAAGTGACCCCAGCTACTGGTGTGGGGAGACGTCAACAGGCCCCGCTGAAGCTCATCAGCTTGGGGGACAGACAGCACACTTCCTCCGAGGTCAGGGATGCCATCCTGGATGAGATGGCAATGTGTTTTTCCCTGCTACACCTGGGGCCAGGCATGTTTGTCATGTTTGATAATGGCCAGAACCTGGTAGCGGCTCTGGAGCTTGCCAGCCTCCAACACGGTACATGCCTGGCCCACGTTTTCAACTTATTGGTGCAACGGTCATTAAAAACGTACCACAAGGATCTCGAGCTACTGGTGAAAGTGCGGCGCTTGTGCTCCCACTGGCAAGTCTACAGTACCTGGTGCTAGCCTCAATACACTCCAGCAACGCCTCCATCTGCCTGAAGCACCGGCTGTTGTGCGAGGTCACCACACGCTGAAACCTTAGATACCGTATGTTGAGCAGGGTGTGTGAGCTGCACAGACCTTTAATGGAGTTCCATCTCCAAAACCCAAGGGTTCCTCAGAGTCAGCTCCCGCAGCTTCTGCACCATGAGTGGCCATGGGTGGCAGACTTATGTGAGATCCTATCCCATCCTTTCCACTGGACACGAAACATTAGTATGCGCTCATCACAACTCCGGATATGGCAGCTGCGTTAAGCAGGGTGCAGGGTACAACACAGACCAGGCCCGAGCACCAGGAACAGGTATTACAATGGCTAGCGGATAATGCTTCCAGCTGCTCTTCTAGCAGCCGGTCAGCCACTACCTGCAGTCGTGTTCATACCCAAGAGTCTGCCCCTCCTTCCTCCCAACATGCCCAATCTTCCCAACAGAGTCATCCCACCCTTGCCCCCTCCCAGGATCTATTTTCGGGTCCTTTTACTGTATCTCTCTCTGTTGAACCACTTCCCAAATCCCAGGAGCTACCAGACGACTTTGTGTGTACTGATGCCCAAACACTGGAGCATCCACCATCACCTGGCAATTTTGTGGTTGTGGACCCGCAACCAGCGTTTCTGGGGCTCAGTGATGATGACGAGACACAGTTGCCATCAGGGTTAGCTGTGGTCATGTGAGGTTTGCAGTAAGAGGAGAGTGAGCAATTGGAAGAGGAGTTGGTGGACGACGAGGCCACTGACCCGAAATGGATATGGATGATGTCTAGCGGGGAAAGCAGTGTAGATGTGGAGGCGACCTAAGAATGAAAAAAGGTGGCTAAAGGCAGAGGCATGGACAGAGGCAGCAAGACCAAAGATTTTCTGTGTACTAGCCAATCGCGCAAAACTCGCCCATGTTGGCAACCTCCCTAGATGGTGTGGAATTTCCTCCACGAGGCTAGCAACTGCCATCCGGTCCACACCCGGCAGGGGCACACTCTCCAAGGTCTGGGACACGTTAATGGCACCCCCTGGCCAAACTACCGCCACTGAGGGGCCTGGTGTCACCAGGAAGGATAAGTATAGGCGCATGTTGCGGGAGTACCTGGCCAACACCAGCCCTGTCCTCTCCGATCCCTCTGCGGCCTATACTTATTGGGTCTCCAAGTTGGATTTGTGGCTGGAACTTGCGCTGTACGCATTGGAGGTCCTTTCCTGCCCTGCCGCCAGCGTGCTATCGGAAAGGGTCTTCAGCGCTGCCGGTGGCGTAATTACGGGTAAGCGCAGCCAGCTGTCACCTGAGAGTGCTGACCGGCTGACGCTCATAAAAATGAACAGCCACTGGATAGACCCATCAGTTACATGTCCACCGGTGTCAGCACCCCGACATGAAGTTGCATGTGTCTGCTCACCCTCTACAATTCCTCCTCCTCCTCCTCATACTCCTCCTCCATCAGCGCTGCACAATTCTGATCCTACTAGGATCAATCCACCCTGATACCCCCAACTCTGCTGGTTAGAGTGTCAATCCACCCTGATACCCCCAACTCTGCTGGTTAGAGTGTCAATCCACCCTGATACCCCCAACTCTGCTGGTTAGAGTGTCAATCCACCCTGATACCCCCCAACTCTGCTGGTTAGAGTGTCAATCCACCCTGATACCCCCAACTCTGCTGGTTAGAGTGTCAATCCACCCTGACACCCCCAACTCTGCTGGTTAGAGTGTCAATCCACTCTGATACCCCCAACTCTGCTGGTTAGAGTGTCAATCCACCCTTATACCCCCAACTCTGCTGGTTAGAGTGTCAATCCACCCTTATACCCCCAACTCTGCTGGTTAGAGTGTCAATCCACTCTGATACCCCCAACTCTGCTGGTTAGAGTGTCAATCCACCCTGATGCCCCCAACTCTGCTGGTTAGAGTGTCAATCCACCCTGACACCCCCAACTCTGCTGGTTAGCGTGTCAATTTACTCTGATACCCCCAACTCTGCTGGTTAGAGTCTCCACTCCGCCATGGGCCAAAAACCCTGTTCTCCACTCACCCAAAGAACCAACAAATCTCTGCTGGTGAAGGCTGAACTAAGTGAAAGGGCCTAAAACTCGTTTGTCTCATTCAACTAATTTTTGCGTCTTTTTTCGGGGACACATACGGCTTTATTTTTATGTTGTTTTTATTTTCGAATGTGTTTTAATTTTTTTTATATCCAGGAAAATATAAACATAGTGGGAGGGAAATTGTGTCTGGTTTTCACTTTATTATTATTTTTTATTTAATACCACAAAGTGTCACTGAAAAACTTTATTATATAGTTTTTTCTCTCCCTTACGGTAATTTTTATTTGGTATGGTGTCGTCGGGGGTGGGGCTATAACCTTTAATAACGGCGTTTAATTATTGTATTATTTTTTTTTTATTTACATTTTTTAAAACCTTTTTTTATTATATTTTTATTTTATTTATTTTTTTCAGATGTTGTCCCCATAAGGTGAGACCTTTGGGGATATCTGATCACAGTATACAGAGCTGATTTGGGTCCTGTAGGACCCAGCAGCTCTTGCAAGACACTGACCACCGGGTCAGAGGGTGGCCGCATCATGGTGACGCCCATAGCCGTGTATACAGCGCTCATTGAGTGCTGTATACACAGCGAGATGGCAGGGGAGGTAATAAATCTTCCCTGCCATCTCTCTGGGAGCTCCGGCTGAAGTTACAGCTGCTCCCAGTATTAGCAGCTGCACCATCTCCGTGCACCTGCTGTGTTCTGATTGGATGTACCGGCACGTCCTGTCAGAACTAGGCAACCACTATCCGGACGTATATAGTCTATGGGCGGTCCGGAAATGGTTAAAGGGGGGCTTGTTAATATTTCTTTAGCTTACATTGGGGTTTGTGTCCCTCCATTTGGGGAGTAAAGAAGGTTTCCAGGTATTTCCCCCCACTTTGATAGAGGTTGTAGTGAGTGTGTATAGTGTGTAGTTGTTAGGCTGTGATAGTGGGATAATAGCAGTGGCGTAACTAGGAATGGCGGGGCCCCGTGGCGAACTTTTGACATGGGGCCCCCCCCCATCCCAACTGACGCTGAAGACCTCGACCGACCCCCTCCTCCGCACTCTATTATGTCCCTTACTGGCCCCTGCACACAGTATTATGTCCCTTACTGGCCCCTGCACACAGTATTATGTCCCTTACTGGCCCCTGCACACAGTATTATGTCCCTTACTGGCCCCTGCACACAGTATTATGTCCCTTACTGGCCCCTGCACACAGTATTATCCCCAATAGTGTCCCCTGCACACAGTATTAACCCCAATAGTGTCCCCTGCACACAGTATTAACCCCAATAGTGTCCCTCTGTGGACACCCATAAACAATTATTATACTCTGGGGTCTTTTCAGACCCCAGAGTATAATAATCGGAGACCCGGGGAATAAAAACATTAAAAAAAAACCCACTGTTGCTTCTTACCTGTTCCCCGGCTCCTGTGCTGTGCTGTCCTCCTGTGCTGACCACCGCTCGCGTCCTTCGTTAATGACGTCGGACGTCACATGACCCGGGAAGCATGCCGGGTTCATGTGATGTCAGAGACGTCAGACAACAGTAGGACGGAGGCCTGGCAGGATCGCGGAGAGGTAAGTAACAGCCTATTTTAAAAAAAACGCAGCGGTAGCGGCTGTCACCGGGCCCCCTAATGGCCCGGGCCCTGTGGCAGCTGCTACTGCTGCTACCACGGTAGTTACGCCACTGGGTAATAGAGGGGCTTTGGGGTGTTAGATGCCCCCAGACATGCGCCCCCTGCTGGCCCAGTTACATTGCAGAGGTGTTGCATCATTCCCTGGGGTGTCATAGTGGAGTTGGTGACTCTCCTGAGGTGAATGGTGGGATCCCCTGAAACGGAGCATTTTCTCCCATAGACTATAATGGGGCTCCATATTCCTTCCAATAGTCCAATAGTGAGATGATATTCAGAACGAATAACGAATATCGAATATTTTACTGTTCACTCATCTGTAGTAGCAATGACTGACTGGCACAGTGGGGTAGAGGGCCCTGCCCGCGAGGGCTTACAATCTATGGGGGAAGGGGGTAGAGACAGAAGGAGAGGGGGAGACTGTACAGATGGTGGTGCGGTGATAGTGTTATTGGGGGGTGTAGGCCTTCCTGAATAGGGGAGTCTTCAGGACCTTCTTGTGATTGTGGGGATCAGTCTTATGTGTCGTGGTAAGGAGTTCCAGAGTATGGGGGATGCACGGGAGAAATCTTGGAGACGATTGTGTGAGGAGCGGATGAGGGCAGAGCGGAGTAGGAGGTCATTGGAGGATCTGAGGTTACATGTGGGCAGGTAGCGGGAGATTAGGTCAGAGATATATGGAGAGGACAGGTGAGGATGAGGTCAGAGATATATGGAGAGGACAGGTGAGGATGAGGTCAGAGTTATATGGAGAGGACAGGTGAGGGTGAGGTCAGAGATATATGGAGAGGACAGGTGAGGGTGAGGTCAGAGATATATGGAGAGGACAGGTGAGGATGAGGTCAGAGATATATGGAGGGGACAGGTGAGGGTGAGGTCAGAGATATATGGAGAGGACAGGTGAGGATGAGGTCAGAGATATATGGAGAGGACAGGTGTGGATGAGGTCAGAGATATATGGAGGGGACAGGTGAGGGTGAGGTCAGAGATATATGGAGGGGACAGGTGAGGATGAGGTCAGAGATATATGGAGAGGACAGGTGAGGATGAGGTCAGAGATATATGGAGGGGACAGGTGAGGTCAGAGATATATGGAGGGGACAGGTGAGGTCAGAGATATATGGAGGGGACAGGTGAGGATGAGGTCATATATATGGAGGGGACAGGTGAGGATGAGGTCAGAGATATATGGAGGGGACAGGTGTGGATGAGGTCAGAGATATATGGAGAGGACAGGTGAGGATGAGGTCAGAGATATATGGAGAGGACAGGTGAGGTCACAGATATATGGAGAGGACAGGTGTGGATGAGGTCAGAGATATATGGAGGGGACAGGTGAGGATGAGGTCAGAGATATATGGAGGGGACAGGTGAGGATGAGGTCAGAGATATATGGAGGGGACAGGTGAGGAGGTCAGAGATATATGGAGAGGACAGGTGAGGATTAGGTCAGAGATACATGGAGGGGACAGGTGAGGATTAGGTCAGAGATATATGGAGGGGACAGGTGTGGATGAGGTCAGAGATATATGGAGGGGACAGGTGAGGGTGAGGTCATATATATGGAGGGGACAGGTGAGGATAAGGTCAGAGATATATGGAGGGGACAGGTGAGGATGAGGTCAGAGATATATGGAGAGGACAGGTGAGGTCAGAGATATATGGAGGGGACAGGTGAGGATGAGGTCAGAGATATATGGAGAGGACAGGTGAGGATGAGGTCAGAGATATATGGAGGGGACAGGTGAGGATGAGGTCAGAGATATATGGAGGGGACAGGTGAGGATGAGGTCAGAGATATATGGAGGGGATAGGTGAGGAGGTCAGAGATATATGGAGAGGACAGGTGAGGATTAGGTCAGAGATACATGGAGGGGACAGGTGAGGATTAGGTCAGAGATATATGGAGGGGACAGGTGTGGATGAGGTCAGAGATATATGGAGGGGACAGGTGAGGATGAGGTCATATATATGGAGGGGACAGGTGAGGATAAGGTCAGAGATATATGGAGGGGACAGGTGAGGATGAGGTCAGAGATATATGGAGAGGACAGGTGAGGATGAGGTCAGAGATATATGGAGGGGACAGGTGAGGTCAGAGATATATGAAGGGGACAGGTGTGGATGGCTTTGTATGTTAGCGTTAGTAGCTTGAACTCGATACGCTGGGCTATAGGTAGCCAGTGGAGGGACTGGCAGAGGGGAGCAGGGAGGATGAGGTCAGAGATATATGGAGAGGACAGGTGAGGATGAGGTCAGAGATATATGGAGGGGACAGGTGAGGTCAGAGATATATGGAGGGGACAGGTGAGGTCAGAGATATATGGAGGGGACAGGTGAGGATGAGGTCATATATATGGAGGGGACAGGTGAGGATGAGGTCAGAGATATATGGAGAGGACAGGTGAGGATGAGGTCAGAGATATATGGAGGGGACAGGTGAGGATGAGGTCAGAGATATATGGAGAGGACAGGTGAGGATGAGGTCAGAGATATATGAAGGGGACAGGTGAGGATGAGGTCAGAGATATATGGAGGGGACAGGTGAGGATGAGGTCAGAGATATATGGAGGGGACAGGTGAGGATGAGGTCAGAGATATATGGAGGGGACAGGTGAGGATGAGGTCAGAGATATATGGAGAGGACAGGTGAGGATGAGGTCAGAGATATATGAAGGGGACAGGTGAGGATGAGGTCAGAGATATATGGAGGGGACAGGTGAGGATGAGGTCAGAGATATATGGAGGGGACAGGTGAGGAGGTCAGAGATATATGGAGGGGACAGGTGGGGATGAGGTCAGAGATATATGGAGGGGACAGGTGAGGATGAGGTCAGAGATATATGGAGAGGACAGGTGAGGATGAGGTCAGAGATATATGGAGGGGACAGGTGAGGTCAGAGATATATGGAGGGGACAGGTGAGGTCAGAGATATATGGAGGGGACAGGTGAGGATGAGGTCATATATATGGAGGGGACAGGTGAGGATGAGGTCAGAGATATATGGAGGGGACAGGTGTGGATGAGGTCAGAGATATATGGAGGGGACAGGTGTGGATGAGGTCAGAGATATATGGAGGGGACAGGTGAGGATGAGGTCAGAGATATATGGAGAGGACAGGTGAGGATGAGGTCAGAGATATATGGAGAGGACAGGTGAGGTCAGAGATATATGGAGGGGACAGGTGAGGATGAGGTCAGAGATATATGGAGAGGACAGGTGAGGATGAGCTCAGAGATATATGGAGAGGACAGGTGAGGTCACAGATATATGGAGAGGACAGGTGTGGATGAGGTCAGAGATATATGGAGGGGACAGGTGAGGGTGAGGTCAGAGATATATGGAGGGGACAGGTGAGGATGAGGTCAGAGATATATGGAGGGGACAGGTGAGGAGGTCAGAGATATACGGAGAGGACAGGTGAGGATTAGGTCAGAGATATATGGAGGGGACAGGTGAGGAGGTCAGAGATATATGGAGGGGACAGGTGTGGATGAGGTCAGAGATATATGGAGGGGACAGGTGAGGATGAGGTCAGAGATATATGGAGGGGACAGGTGAGGATGAGGTCAGAGATATATGGAGAGGACAGGTGAGGATGAGGTCAGAGATATATGGAGGGGACAGGTGAGGTCAGAGATATATGGAGGGGACAGGTGAGGTCAGAGATATATGGAGAGGACAGGTGTGGATGAGGTCATATATATGGAGGGGACAGGTGAGGATGAGGTCAGAGATATATGGAGGGGATAAGTGAGGATGAGGTCATATATATGGAGGGGACAGGTGAGGATAAGGTCAGAGATATATGGAGGGGACAGGTGAGGATGAGGTCAGAGATATATGGAGGGGATAAGTGAGGATGAGGTCAGAGATATATGGAGGGGACAGGTGTGGATGAGGTCAGAGATATATGGAGGGGACAGGTGAGGATGAGGTCAGAGATATATGGAGGGGACAGGTGAGGATGAGGTCAGAGATATATGGAGAGGACAGGTGAGGATGAGGTCAGAGATATATGGAGGGGACAGGTGAGGTCAGAGATATATGGAGGGGACAGGTGAGGTCAGAGATATATGGAGGGGACAGGTGAGGTCAGAGATATATGGAGGGGACAGGTGTGGATGGCTTTGTATGTTAGCGTTAGTAGCTTGAACTCGATACGCTGGGCTATAGGTAGCCAGTGGAGGGACTGGCAGAGGGGAGCAGGGAGGATGAGGTCAGAGATATATGGAGAGGACAGGTGAGGATGAGGTCAGAGATATATGGAGGGGACAGGTGAGGTCAGAGATATATGGAGGGGACAGGTGAGGTCGAGGTCATATATATGGAGGGGACAGGTGAGGATGAGGTCAGAGATATATGGAGGGGACAGGTGTGGATGAGGTCAGAGATATATGGAGAGGACAGGTGAGGATGAGGTCAGAGATATATGGAGAGGACAGGTGAGGTCACAGATATATGGAGAGGACAGGTGTGGATGAGGTCAGAGATATATGGAGGGGACAGGTGAGGATGAGGTCAGAGATATATGGAGGGGACAGGTGAGGATGAGGTCAGAGATATATGGAGGGGACAGGTGAGGATGAGGTCAGAGATATATGGAGGGGACAGGTGAGGATGAGGTCAGAGATATATGGAGGGGACAGGTGAGGATGAGGTCAGAGATATATGGAGGGGACAGGTGAGGATGAGGTCAGAGATATATGGAGAGGACAGGTGAGGATGAGGTCAGAGATATATGAAGGGGACAGGTGAGGATGAGGTCAGAGATATATGGAGGGGACAGGTGAGGATGAGGTCAGAGATATATGGAGGGGACAGGTGAGGAGGTCAGAGATATATGGAGGGGACAGGTGAGGAGGTCAGAGATATATGGAGGGGACAGGTGGGGATGAGGTCAGAGATATATGGAGGGGACAGGTGAGGATGAGGTCAGAGATATATGGAGAGTGTTATGTCAGTCCAGATAGCTGCAACGGGGCTAAGGGATAGCAGTAGGGAATCTCGCCCTGCACTACTCCCACTAGCTATCCCGGTCCCTGCCTCACGGGTGTGGGTCGGCTGTACTCAGGCTAAGCCTGACCCCGACAGCTCCTCTCTCACTGATTCCGTAGGCCTAGAGGGAAGTGGGAGAAGGAATGCCCTATAAGATCTCTAGGGACTGGAGACTAAAGGGGGTCACCCCTAACGAACAAGTGAAGCTGCTACTGACAGGGACTGACAAGGGTGTGCGCTGACTAACAACACAAGCAGCACACAGGAAACATGTAGGAAAGAATTCCCCAAACCAATATGGGAAGGAACCATACACTAGGAAACAAACACAGGGAAACTGAGTAGAAATCAAAGGATAAGGCAATTCACTCACACAGTCAATTATACACAGAGGGAGGATTGGTGAACACAGAAGGGAAAACACAAACCAACTCGTTCACCCAAACCTCCCAAAAACCAACCACGGAACTTCCTCTATCCAAGATAACCACCTACTCCTCCTGCTAAGGCCTAGCTCTGTAAAAGCGACACTCAGCACAGAACCATGGGAGGCATGGGTTTAAATACAGAGTAGAGACCACTCCTCCCAGGTGCAAATGGGAGGACAGACTAATCAACCAGGAAAGAAAGCAATGAACCTAAATACTCCTAACAGAGAGGACAGGTGAGGATGAGGTCAGAGATATATGGAGGGGACAGGTGAGGTCAGAGATATATGGAGGGGACAGGTGAGGTCAGAGATATATGGAGGGGACAGGTGAGGATGAGGTCATATATATGGAGGGGACAGGTGAGGATGAGGTCAGAGATATATGGAGGGGACAGGTGTGGATGAGGTCAGAGATATATGGAGAGGACAGGTGAGGATGAGGTCATATATATGGAGGGGACAGGTGTGGATGAGGTCAGAGATATATGGAGGGGACAGGTGTGGATGAGGTCAGAGATATATGGAGGGGACAGGTGAGGATGAGGTCAGAGATATATGGAGAGGACAGGTGAGGATGAGGTCAGAGATATATGGAGAGGACAGGTGAGGTCAGAGATATATGGAGGGGACAGGTGAGGATGAGGTCAGAGATATATGGAGAGGACAGGTGAGGATGAGGTCAGAGATATATGGAGAGGACAGGTGAGGTCACAGATATATGGAGAGGACAGGTGTGGATGAGGTCAGAGATATATGGAGGGGACAGGTGAGGGTGAGGTCAGAGATATATGGAGGGGACAGGTGAGGATGAGGTCAGAGATATATGGAGGGGACAGGTGAGGAGGTCAGAGATATACGGAGAGGACAGGTGAGGATTAGGTCAGAGATATATGGAGGGGACAGGTGAGGAGGTCAGAGATATATGGAGGGGACAGGTGAGGATGAGGTCAGAGATATATGGAGGGGACAGGTGAGGATGAGGTCAGAGATATATGGAGAGGACAGGTGAGGATGAGGTCAGAGATATATGGAGGGGACAGGTGAGGTCAGAGATATATGGAGGGGACAGGTGAGGTCAGAGATATATGGAGAGGACAGGTGTGGATGAGGTCATATATATGGAGGGGACAGGTGAGGATGAGGTCAGAGATATATGGAGGGGATAAGTGAGGATGAGGTCATA
Source organism: Leptodactylus fuscus (assembly GCF_031893055.1). Lineage (NCBI taxonomy): Eukaryota > Metazoa > Chordata > Amphibia > Anura > Leptodactylidae > Leptodactylus > Leptodactylus fuscus. Next base: position 4,926,344 of record NC_134268.1, on the reverse strand, counting down.
TATATGGAGGGGACAGGTGAGGATAAGGTCAGAGATATATGAAGGGGACAGGTGAGGATGAGGTCAGAGATATATGGAGGGGATAAGTGAGGATGAGGTCAGAGATATATGGAGGGGACAGGTGTGGATGAGGTCAGAGATATATGGAGGGGACAGGTGAGGATGAGGTCAGAGATATATGGAGGGGACAGGTGAGGATGAGGTCAGAGATATATGGAGAGGACAGGTGAGGATGAGGTCAGAGATATATGGAGGGGACAGGTGAGGTCAGAGATATATGGAGGGGACAGGTGAGGTCAGAGATATATGGAGGGGACAGGTGTGGATGGCTTTGTATGTTAGCGTTAGTAGCTTGAACTCGATACGCTGGGCTATAGGTAGCCAGTGGAGGGACTGGCAGAGGGGAGCAGCCGATGAAGATCGGGGGGTGAGGTGGATTAAGCGGGCAGCGCAGTTTAAGGTGGACTGGAGGGGGCCGAGGGTGTTTGCTGGGAGTCCATGCAGAAGGGTGTTGCAGTAGTCTAAGCGGGAGATTATGGGGGCTTGGACAAGCATCTTAGTAGTTTCAGAGGCGAGGAAGGAGCGGATTCAATGGATGTTCTTGAGGGTTTGAATTTGTGACTTGAAGAATAGGTCAGAGTCCAGTGTTACCCCAAGGTATCAGACCCGTGGGACAGGGGTAATTGTGGTTCCATTAACTTTGATAGATGGGTCAGGTGGAGGGGCCATACGGGGTGGGGTGAAGATGATGAACTCCGTTTTTTCCATATTGAGTTTGAGAAAGCAGGAGGAGAGGAAGGAGGCTACGGCCGCTAAGCAATCTGGAACTCTGGCCAGCAGGGAGGTCATGTCTGGTCCAGAGATGTAGATTTGGGAGTCATCGGCATAGCAATGGTATTGAAAGCCATGAGATTCTACATTTCTACATATATTACCTGGTCTCAGGTATTATATAACATATTACAGAGACCAGCAAGATAGCACCAGTAATATGATAAAAAAATATCAGAGAACATCAGGAGGGCACCAGTAATATATTATATAATACCTGAGACCAGCAGGATAGCAACGAGAGCTGCCAAAACACCGGAGCAGGTGGATCATCAACACCCACAACATGCTGATTATATGGCATCCCAGCGAGTTGCTGAGGTGCCACAACATGCACAGCCACAGCGCGAGGAATGAGTTAAGCGGCAGGCCAGCTTGACAGCTATCGAAACACTGGAGCTGGCACCAACAACACGCTCATTATATGGCGTCCCAGCAAGCTACTGAGATGCCGGAACAATCACGGGCACGGTGTGAGGAACAACTTCAGTGCCAGCCCAACTTGAGAACTGCCAAAACGCCAGAGTAGGTGGATCATCAACGCCAACAACATGCTCATTATATGGCGTCCCAGTGAGCTACTGAGATGCCAGAACAATCACAGGCACAACGCGAGTAACTACTTCAGCAGCAGGACAGCTTAAGTGCTGCCGAAACGCCGGAGCACGTAAACCATCGATGGCAGCAATTGGCTAAATTTAGACAGATCATACATGCCAACAACCTGCACATGAAGTCGCGGGCAAAAGCTAGTAGTCTTATAGTCTATTCCTTATATTATATAGTGTGTAGTATAGTCTCATAGTCTTGTTCTGTATATTATATAGTGTGTAGTACTTTTTCGGTGTGGCCTGCTGGGGAAGCAGTATATCAACCAGGGACAGAAATAGACTTGACAGGCTGATCAGGAGGGCCAGCTCTGTCCTGGGGAGCCCCTTGGACCCAGTACAGGTGGTGGGTGACAGAAGGATACTGTCTGTGGTGACCTCCATGCGGGAGAACAAATCCCACCCCATGTATGGGACCCTGATGGGACTTGGCAGCACTGTAAGCGACCGTCTGCTTCACCCCAAGTGTGAGAAGGAGCTATCGCAGGTCCTTCCTTCCAACTGCGACCAGGCTGTATAATCTACATCAGACCAAACGAAGATCACTCCGCACAGAGAACTAATGATTATGAGGATGACCATGAGGTCTTCCTCTTTCTCTTCTGTTTTTCCTTAGCTGCCATGGACTCCTAGTATATCTTCTCTTCTCAGCTTATCTGTGTCTACGTCTGTAACATATTACTCTGTATTATCCTGTATCTGTATTACTAAGCTGCTGTAACACGCTGAAATTTCCCCAAGGTGGGACTATTAAAGGATTATCTTATTTTATAGTCTCATAGTCTATATGTTACAATCTCTTGTATTATTAGATTATAGTTGGTCTTTCTGGTGAGATATATTTGTCTCTTGTAGATTCTTCTGATTATCAGACCAGATCTGGGATGGCTCAGGGTCCCCCGTGCTTCCCCCCCCCCCCTCCCATTATACTGCTCCCTGTAATTACAGACCTGCTCCCAGTAATAACAGATGAGGGGCCCCAATAATACATTCCTGACATTCTCTGCCGGGACAATGGCCGCTGTGTCTCATGAAAGAGGCTTTGTGTGGTTGTGTCCACCTGCTGCACTGATACTTATAACTTCTATCTTCTATACAGTATCACCGCTATCCCCCCCTCTATACAGTATCACCGCTATCCCCCCCTCTATACAGTATCACCGCTATCCCCTGCCTATCCCCCTCTATACAGTATCACCGCTATCCCCTGCCAGGAACCACTGGGTGATATAACTATGTGCTAGGGGACACTGGGGGACAATATAAAACAAAAGGTCTATTTTTGTGTGTGCAGGTGCACATTATAGAATGAGGCAACTTTGAGGGTATATTCACATGGTGCAGTTACAATTGCATCAAAGCTGCAACAGAAAATGCAGGAAATTTTGATTTAAGGACTGAGCTAAGAAACATCACATCAAGCCTGGAGCTTTATAATCTACTGATACACAATTCACAGGAGCGACCCAAGACTGGGAAACACCGCTCTAATATACACTGCCCCCAACACAGACAGACGTCTACCCCCTACTACATACAGATTATACAGTCACCACTAGGGGGAGCTCACTACATACAGATTATACAGTCACCACTAGGGGGAGCTCACTACATACAGATTATACAGTCACCACTAGGGGGAGCTCACTACATACAGATTATACAGTCACCACTAGGGGGAGCTCACTACATACAGATTATACAGTCACCACTAGGAGGAGCTCACTACATACAGTATATACAGTCACCACTAGGAGGAGCTCACTACATACAGATTATACAGTCACCACTAAGAGGAGCTCACTACATACAAATTATACAGTCACCACTAGGGGGAGCTCACTACATACAGATTATACAGTCACCACTAGGAGGAGCTCACTACATACAGATTATAGAGTCACCACTAGAGGGAGCTCACTACATACAGATTATACAGTCACCACTAGAGGGAGCTCACTACATACAGATTATACAGTCACCACTAGGGGGAGCTCACTACATACAGATTATACAGTCACCACTAGGGGGAGCTCACTACATACAAATTATACAGTCACCACTAGGGGGAGCTCACTACATACAGATTATACAGTCACCACTAGGAGGAGCTCACTACATACAGATTATAGAGTCACCACTAGAGGGAGCTCACTACATACAGATTATACAGTCACCACTAGGGGGAGCTCACTACATACAGATTATACAGTCACCACTAGGGGGAGCTCACTACATACAGATTATACAGTCACCACTAGGGGCAGCTCACTACATACAGATTATACAGTCACCACTAGAGGGAGCTCACTACATACAGATTATACAGTCACCACTAGGAGGAGCTCACTACATACAGATTATAGAGTCACCACTAGAGGGAGCTCACTACATACAGATTATACAGTCACCACTAGGGGGAGCTCACTACATACAGATTATACAGTCACTACTAGGGGGAGCTCACTACATACAGATTTTACAGTCACCACTAGGAGGAGCTCACTACATACAGTATATACAGTCACCACTAGGAGGAGCTCACTACATACAGATTATAAAGTCACCACTAGGAGGAGCTCACTACATACAAATTATACAGTCACCACTAGAGGGAGCTCACTACATACAGATTATACAGTCACCACTAGGAGGAGCTCACTACATACAGATTATACAGTCACCACTAGGGGGAGCTCACTACATACAGTATATACAGTCACCACTAGGAGGAGCTCACTACATACAGATTATACAGTCACCACTAAGAGGAGCTCACTACATACAAATTATACAGTCACCACTAGAGGGAGCTCACTACATACAGATTATACAGTCACCACTAGGAGGAGCTCACTACATACAGATTATACAGTCACCACTAGGAGGAGCTCACTACATACAGATTATAGAGTCACCACTAGAGGGAGCTCACTACATACAGATTATACAGTCACCACTAGGGGGAGCTCACTACATACAGATTATACAGTCACCACTAGGGGGAGCTCACTACATACAGATTATACAGTCACCACTAGGGGGAGCTCACTACATACAAATTATACAGTCACCACTAGGGGGAGCTCACTACATACAGATTATACAGTCACCACTAGGAGGAGCTCACTACATACAGATTATAGAGTCACCACTAGAGGGAGCTCACTACATACAGATTATACAGTCACCACTAGGGGGAGCTCACTACATACAGATTATACAGTCACCACTAGGGGGAGCTCACTACATACAGATTATACAGTCACCACTAGGGGCAGCTCACTACATACAGATTATACAGTCACCACTAGAGGGAGCTCACTACATACAGATTATACAGTCACCACTAGGAGGAGCTCACTACATACAGATTATAGAGTCACCACTAGAGGGAGCTCACTACATACAGATTATACAGTCACCACTAGGGGGAGCTCACTACATACAGATTATACAGTCACTACTAGGGGGAGCTCACTACATACAGATTATACAGTCACCACTAGGAGGAGCTCACTACATACAGTATATACAGTCACCACTAGGAGGAGCTCACTACATACAGATTATAAAGTCACCACTAGGAGGAGCTCACTACATACAAATTATACAGTCACCACTAGAGGGAGCTCACTACATACAGATTATACAGTCACCACTAGGAGGAGCTCACTACATACAGATTATACAGTCACCACTAGGGGGAGCTCACTACATACAGTATATACAGTCACCACTAGGAGGAGCTCACTACATACAGATTATACAGTCACCACTAAGAGGAGCTCACTACATACAGATTATACAGTCACCACTAGGAGGAGCTCACTACATACAGATTATACAGTCACCACTAGAGGCAGCTCACTACATACAGATTATACAGTCACCACTAGGGGGAGCTCACTACATACAGATTATACAGTCACCACTAGGGGGAGCTCACTACATACAGATTATACAGTCACCACTAGAGGCAGCTCACTACATACAGATTATACAGTCACCACTAGGGGGAGCTCACTACATACAGATTATACAGTCACCACTAGGGGGAGCTCACTACATACAGATTATACAGTCACCACTAAGAGGAGCTCACTACATACAAATTATACAGTCACCACTAGAGGGAGCTCACTACATACAGATTATACAGTCACCACTAGGAGGAGCTCACTACATACAGATTATACAGTCACCACTAGGGGGAGCTCACTACATACAGTATATACAGTCACCACTAGGAGGAGCTCACTACATACAGATTATACAGTCACCACTAAGAGGAGCTCACTACATACAAATTATACAGTCACCACTAGAGGGAGCTCACTACATACAGATTATACAGTCACCACTAGGAGGAGCTCACTACATACAGATTATACAGTCACCACTAGGAGGAGCTCACTACATACAGATTATACAGTCACCACTAGAGGCAGCTCACTACATACAGATTATACAGTCACCACTAGGGGGAGCTCACTACATACAGATTATACAGTCATCACTAGGGGGAGCTCACTACATACAGATTATACAGTCACCACTAAGAGGAGCTCACTACATACAAATTATACAGTCACCACTAGAGGGAGCTCACTACATACAGATTATACAGTCACCACTAGGAGGAGCTCACTACATACAGATTATACAGTCACCACTAGGGGGAGCTCACTACATACAGTATATACAGTCACCACTAGGAGGAGCTCACTACATACAGATTATACAGTCACCACTAAGAGGAGCTCACTACATACAAATTATACAGTCACCACTAGAGGGAGCTCACTACATACAGATTATACAGTCACCACTAGGAGGAGCTCACTACATACAGATTATACAGTCACCACTAGGAGGAGCTCACTACATACAGATTATACAGTCACCACTAGAGGCAGCTCACTACATACAGATTATACAGTCACCACTAGGGGGAGCTCACTACATACAGATTATACAGTCATCACTAGGGGGAGCTCACTACATACAGATTATACAGTCACCACTAAGAGGAGCTCACTACATACAAATTATACAGTCACCACTAGAGGGAGCTCACTACATACAGATTATACAGTCACCACTAGGAGGAGCTCACTACATACAGATTATACAGTCACCACTAGGGGGAGCTCACTACATACAGATTATACAGTCACCACTAGAGGGAGCTCACTACATACAGTATATACAGTCACCACTAGGGGGAGCTCACTACATACAGTATATACAGTCACCACTAGGGGGAGCTCACTACATACAGATTATACAGTCACCACTAGGAGGAGCTCACTACATACAGATTATATAGTCACCACTAGAGGGAGCTCACTACATACAGTATATACAGTCACCACTAGGGGGAGCTCACTACATACAGTATATACAGTCACCACTAGGGGGAGCTCACTACATACAGATTATACAGTCACCACTAGGGGGAGCTCACTACATACAGATTATACAGTCACCACTAGAGGCAGCTCACTACATACAGATTATACAGTCACCACTAGGGGGAGCTCACTACATACAGATTATACAGTCACCACTAGGGGGAGCTCACTACATACAGATTATACAGTCACCACTAAGAGGAGCTCACTACATACAAATTATACAGTCACCACTAGAGGGAGCTCACTACATACAGATTATACAGTCACCACTAGGAGGAGCTCACTACATACAGATTATACAGTCACCACTAGGAGGAGCTCACTACATACAGATTATACAGTCACCACTAGGGGGAGCTCACTACATACAGATTATACAGTCACCACTAGGAGGAGCTCACTACATACAGATTATACAGTCACCACTAGGGGGAGCTCACTACATACAGATTATACAGTCACCACTAGGGGGAGCTCACTACATACAGATTATACAGTCACCACTAGAGGGAGCTCACTACATACAGATTATACAGTCACCACTAAGAGGAGCTCACTACATACAAATTATACAGTCACCACTAGAGGGAGCTCACTACATACAGATTATACAGTCACCACTAGGAGGAGCTCACTACATACAGATTATACAGTCACCACTAGGGGGAGCTCACTACATACAGATTATACAGTCACCACTACCTGTGTCAGCTCCTCGCTTCGCCGCTGCCGCCGGCTACTGGCTTGTAGACGCGATGTGACATGAATTTGGGGGCAGAGATGGAGGGACATGAATCTGGGGGCAGAGATGGGGGGCATGAATCTGGGGGCAGAGATGGAGGGACATGAATCTGGGGGCAGAGATGGAGGGACATGAATCTGGGGGCAGAGATGGAGAGGACATGAAACTGGCGGCAGAGATGGGGGACATGAATCTGGGGGCAGAGATGGAGGGACATGAATTTGGGGGCAGAGATGGAGGGGACATGAATCTGGGGGCAGAGGTGGAGGGGACATGAATCTGGAGGCAGAGATGGAGGGGACATGAATTTGGGGACAGAGATGGAGGGACATGAATCTGGGGGCAGAGATGGAGGGGACATGAATCTGGGGGCAGAGATGGAGGGACATGAATCTGGGGGCAGAGATGGAGGGACATGAATCTGGGGGCAGAGATGGGGGGGACATGAATCTGGGGACAGAGATGGAGGGACATGAATCTGGGGCCAGAGATGGAGGGGACATGAATCTGGGGGAAGAGATGGAGGGGACATGAATCTGGGGGCAGAGATGGAGGGGACATGAATCTGGGGGCAGAGATGGAGGGGACATGAATCTGGGGGCAGAGATGGAGGGACATGAATCTGGGGGCAGAGATGGAGGGGACATGAATCTGGGGGCAGAGATGGAGGGGGCATGAATCTGGGGGCAGAGATGGAGGGGACATGAATTTGGGGACAGAGATGGAGGGACATGAATCTGGGGGCAGAGATGGAGGGGACATGAATCTGGGGGCAGAGATGGAGGGGACATGAATCTGGGGGCAGAGATGGAGGGACATGAATCTGGGGGCAGAGATGGAGGGACATGAATCTGGGGCAAATTCATGTCACATCGCGTCTACAGGCCAGCAGCCGGCGGCAGCGGCGAAGCAAGGAGCTGACACAGGTCAGCTCCTTGCTTCAGCCGCATATGTGTTCAACTCAGATCTGTGTTCTCTGGACACAGATCTGAGTTGAAATCGGGACATACCTCCCTCCAACCGGGACTGCGGGACATGTCACCCAAATCGTGAATGTCCCGCGGAAATCGGGACAGTTGGGAGATATGGTATAGACTCAACCAAAGCTAAACTGACATGTCAAGTCTGATGCATACAGAAACTGAAACTGAAACTTGACTAATTCGATCTGAATCTCTAATGAAGCAAAACTAAAATAAATGATCAGAAACTAGCAGTGAAATGAAGCTACAAAATAAAGTGAATCTTATAGTGAGCTCCCCCTAGTGGTGACTGTATAATCTGTATGTAGTGAGCTCCCCCTAGTGGTGACTGTATAATCTGTATGTAGTGAGCTCCCCCTAGTGGTGACTGTATAATCTGTATGTAGTGAGCTCCCTCTAGTGGTGACTGTATAATCTGTATGTAGTGAGCTCCCCCTAGTGGTGACTGTATAATCTGTATGTAGTGAGCTCCCCCTAGTGGTGACTGTATAATCTGTATGTAGTGAGCTCCCTCTAGTGGTGACTGTATAATCTGTATGTAGTGAGCTCCTCCTAGTGGTGACTGTATAATCTGTATGTAGTGAGCTCCCTCTAGTGGTGGCTATATAATCTGTATGTAGTGAGCGCCTCCTAGTGGTGACTGTATAATCTGTATGTAGTGAGCTCCCTCTAGTGGTGAGTGTATAATCTGTATGTAGTGAGCTCCCCCTAGTGGTGACTGTATAATCTGTATGTAGTGAGCTCCCCCTAGTGGTGACTGTATAATCTGTATGTAGTGAGCTCCTCCTAGTGGTGACTGTATAATCTGTATGTAGTGAGCTCCCCCTAGTGGTGGCTATATAATCTGTATGTAGTGAGCGCCTCCTAGTGGTGACTGTATAATCTGTATGTAGTGAGCTCCCTCTAGTGGTGACTGTATAATCTGTATGTAGAGAGCTCCCCCTAGTGGTGACTGTATAATCTGTATGTAGTGAGCCCCCCCTAGTGGTGACTGTATAATCTGTATGTAGTGAGCTCCTCCTAGTGGTGACTGTATAATCTGTATGTAGTGAGCGCCCCCTAGTGGTGACTGTATAATCTGTATGTAGTGAGCTCCCCCTAGTGGTGACTGTATAATCTGTATGTAGTGAGCTCCCCCTAGTGGTGACTGTATAATCTGTATGTAGTGAGCTCCTCCTAGTGGTGACTGTATAATCTGTATGTAGTGAGCTTCCCCTAGTGGTGACTGTATAATCTGTATGTAGTGAGCTCCTCCTAGTGGTGACTGTATAATCTGTATGTAGTGAGCTCCTCCTAGTGGTGACTGTATAATCTGTATGTAGTGAGCTCCTCCTAGTGGTGACTGTATAATCTGTATGTAGTGTACTATTCATGTATGTATGTATGTAATACTGTGTGGGGGGCACTGTGGAGCATGTAATACTGTGTGGGGGTCACTGTGGAACATGTAATACTGTGTGGGGGCCACTGTGTAGCATATTATACTGTGTGTGGGCCACTGTGGAGAATATAATACTGTGTGGGGGGCCACTGTGGAGCATATAATACTGTGTGGGAGCCACTGTGGAGCATTTAATACTGTGTGGGGGCCACTGTGGAGCATGTAATACTGTGTGGGGGCCACTGTGGAGCATGTAATACTGTGTGTGGGCCACTGTGGAGCCTGTGGATTATGTAATACTGGTGGGGGCCACTGTGGAGCATATAATACTGTGTGGGGGGCCACTGTGGAGCATGTAATACTGTGTGTGGGGGGGGTCACAGTGGAGTATGTAATACTGTGTGGGGGCCACTGTGGCGCATGCAATACCGTGTGGGAGCCACTGTGGAGCATATAATACTGTGTGGGGGTCACTGTGGAACATGTAATACTGTGTGGGGGCCACTCTGGAGTATTTAATACTGGTGGGGGCCACTGTGGAGCATGTAATACTGTGTGGGGGCCACTGTGGAGCATGTAATACTGTGTGGGGGCCACTGTGGAGCATGTAATACTGTGTGGGGGCCACTGTGGAGCATGTAATACTGTGTGGGGGGCCACTGTGGAGCATGTAATACTGTGTGTGGGGGGGTCACAGTGGAGTATGTAATACTGTGTGGGGGCCACTGTGGAGCATGCAATACCGTGTGGGAGCCACTGTGGAGCATATAATACTGTGTGGGGGTCACTGTGGAACATGTAATACTGTGTGGGGGCCACTCTGGAGTATTTAATACTGGTGGGGGCCACTGTGGAGCATGTAATACTGTGTGGGGGCCACTGTGGAGCATGTAATACTGTGTGGGGGCCACTGTGGAGCATGTAATACTGTGTGGGGGCCACTGTGGAGCATATAATACTGTGTGGGGGCCACTGTGGAGCATGTAATACTGTGTGTGGGCCACTGTGGAGCATGTAATACTGTGTGTGGGCCACTGTGGAGCATATAATACTGTGTGGGGGCCACTGTGCAGCATATAATATTGTGTGTGGGTCACTGTGGAGCATGTAATACTGTGTGGGGGCCACTGTGGAGCATGTAATACTGTGTGGGGGCCACTGTGGAGCATGTAATACTGTGTGGGGGCCACTGTGGAGCATGTAATACTGTGTGGGGGCCACTGTGGAGCACATAATTGTCACGGGATGGTTAGAGTCTATACTATAGGCAATGTGTAATATATATTTCATGTGGAATGTATTCTCTAACCTGTTGTATACATCAATGTGTAGTTGGCTGATTAGGGTCTAGTGTGTTAGCACATTGTATGCAAATACCTCTAACTAGTGAGGACCAGTGAGGACAATGGGTGGAGATAATCTGATCCGTGTCTCCAAGAAGATGTTGGACGGTGCATTGTCCATAGTAGACAGGGAGTCTGCTCTCCTTGGTATAGGTGAGGGGGGAAGGATCTGTGACTCAGCCCTTCCCACCCACAGATATAGGTGTAACAGTCTTAGTATATAGTTGTAGCTAGGAGTTAGTATGTGTTAGCCGGCCTGTGCACAGCTCTGTAGAGAGCCAGAATTTAGTTACAGGACCAAGGAGCCAAAGCTATCATTGGATTGTGACTTCTGTGGACTTATTGTTGTTACGGTTGATGTGACCGCCACCGGCTACTAACTTTGTGGATTACAATAAATTGCTGTTGTCTCCCGACCTCTTGCGTCCGTGTTGATTCAAAAGACCATCCGGAGGAAGACGTATACCTCAGCTCTGTGACAACTGGTTGGCAGCGGTGGGATCAACAGCGGACAGCGAGATGGACTACAGCAGCCCAGCGATTAATGGAGCCACAACCTCAGTATACAGGAACTGGACTATGGCAAGTCTACAAGTAAGGGCCCGGGAACTAAACCTGAGTTACCAGGGAAGAACGAAAGATCAACTGATCGAGGCACTGGAGGAGATGACCCTGCAAAGCGACCATGAGGAGGGCTGCCCCCAGGAGACAGTAGAGATACGGGAGTGGCAGGTACAGACCCAAAAGAGCAGATGGGTTGTTTTGTATGAGGAGGAATTGGCAGTGCTGGGGCTAGGAGCAACTGCAGAGCAAAGGAGTAGAGCATTACAGAGGGCTCAGGAAACGGAGAAGGAGGAACAGAGAATGGCGCATGAAAAGGAAAGAATGGCGCATGAAAGGCGAATGGCTGAGATAACTACGCGGAATTATAATCAAACGTCGACCCCCAGCCCAACAGTGAGAGAACCACCATATGTCTCCCATAAACACTTCAAGACCTTTGATGAAGCGGCTGGGGATGTTGATGGATATTTTCAGGACTTCGAACACCAGTGCCACCTGATGGAAGTCCCAGAGAAGGATTGGGTCCGGTATCTGGTGGGGCACCTACGAGATGGGGCTGCGGAAGCTCTCAGAGCCATGGACCCTAGTGATCAGCGGGACTATGAGGCCATTAAAAGAGCGGTGCAGAAGTATTATGCAGTCACTCCAGAGTCCTACCGAGTTCAGTTCCGCTCTTTGTCTTACAATGGGGGAAGCTCCTTCCACATGTTCGCCCACAAGTTGAAGCAAGCATGCAAGCGCTGGCTAGAAGGAGAGGAGGCTGTCACAGTCGATAAGATCCTCCAAGTCATACTTAAGGAACAGTTCTTTTCCCAGTGCCCCGCTGAGATTCGTGAGTGGGTGCTGGAACGGAACCCAGCCACAGTGGAGCAAGCTGCTTCCCTTGCAGATGAGGGCCTGACCATCAAGCCGCAGTGGAAGAGGTTGTTTGCAGAGGAGCGGAAAACTACCACAGTCCGCCAGACACCCTTCAGCCAGCCAACCACCTTTCGTGCCCGGCCTCAGGATTACAATTCCCCCTCTACCCTTGCCCCAGCCCATCGGCCTCCAGCTATGAACAACCCTGTCCCTAGACAACGACCTACTGGAAGAATGCTAGAGCGCAGATGTTTTGGGTGCGGGCGGCCTGGACAATTGCAAGCTAGTTGCCCTGTTAACATGGGGGCACGGGCCACCGTGGCATCCCGGCCTATTCACTACCTGGGAACCACCCCTAGGACAGAAAGTTTGGCCCCATTTCCAGATGACTCCATGAATGACCCATCTGTTCCACCTCCAGGGGTCTATGGGATTCAGCCTTCCGCCACACATCCCGCAAACCTTCAGCGGAAGCACTTGCAGGAGGTCCTACTGGATGGCCGAACAGTTGTTGGATTCCGGGACTCGGGAGCTTTCCTAACGGTAGCGGACCCCCGAGTTGTGCGACCCGAGGCCCTAGAGGAGGGCCCTGGCATTTCTATCAAGTTGGCAGGGGGTACTCAAAGACGTATTCCTAAAGCTACCGTGGAACTCGACTATGGTTATGGACCAAAACGATGCACAATTGGTGTGATGAGCGGGCTGCCGGCTGATGTTCTGTTAGGCAACGATGTTGGAAATCTACAGTGCCACTTTGTGGGAGCAGTGACCCGAAGCCAAGCTCAGGGAGAAGCCAACATGGATCCACCGGATTTTCTGCCAGATGCCAGCCCTTCAAACCTACAACTTTACCATTCAGTACCGCCGAGGGAACCAACACCAGAACGCAGATGGGTTATCCCGGCAGGAGGACATATGAGCTATAGAGACTGATGTGCATTCCCCAATTTACCTGTGTAGGCCAATTGTGTCATGCACATGTTTTGAGAGGGGGAGGGGTTGTCACGGGATGGTTAGAGTCTATACTATAGGCAATGTGTAATATATATTTCATGTGGAATGTATTCTCTAACCTGTTGTATACATCAATGTGTAGTTGGCTGATTGGGGTCTAGTGTGTTAGCACATTGTATGCAAATCCCTCTAACTAGTGAGGACAATGGGTGGAGATAATCTGATCGGTGTCTCCAAGAAGATGTTGGATGGTGCATTGTCCATAGTAGACAGGGAGTCTGCTCTCCTTGGTATAGGTGAGGGGGGAAGGATCTGTGACTCAGCCCTTCCCCCCCACAGATATAGGTGTAACAGTCTTAGTATATAGTTGTAGCTGGAGTTAGTATGAGTTAGCCGGCCTGTGCACAGCTCTGTAGAGAGCCAGGATTTAGTTACAGGACCAAGGAACCAAAGCTATCATTGGATTGTGACTTCTGTGGACTTATTGTTGTTACGGTTGATGTGACCGCCACCGGCTACTAACTTTGTGGATTACAATAAATTGCTGTTGTCTCCCGACCTCTTGCGTCCGTGTTGATTCAAAAGACCATCCGGAGGAAGACGTATACCTCAGCTCTGTGACAATAATATTGTCCGTTTACTGTTTACATGACGAGCGCTGCTCACTCGCCATATTCTTGATCACTGTAGTTGTATCTGAGATATCGCTTCATCTCCCGTAACCGTCACTCTAGGAAGGGGGTAGGAAGCCCCAGATAAAAGTTTGCACCCGGGCCCACAAGACTTTGCTGTAGTTACACCACTGGGGAGGAGTCATTAGAGGGCATTAGGACAATAGGGGGGTCTTTTATATATGGGGTCATTAGGGGTACAGGATTTATGTCAGGGGGAATCAGGGACATAATATAAGGGGGCAATTCATTCAATTAAGATGGGATTTGGGATTTATTAATACTTAGACCCAATATAGTGGCCACAGCAAACACATTCTGCTTCCATTATATATATAAGAACAGTGCTGGCGTTACGCTGCTCCATCCCCGCAGTGCGTTACATACCACATTGTGTGATGGAGTCGCTAATATCTCATCAACTTCGTAAACTGTAAAACGCCACATTTTTCCGCAGTGTATTATATATAATGGGGGCTATTAGTTTTAAGGAACGAGATTGAACGGCAGAACCTGGGACACTCACTGACCTGGGGAAAAGCCTGTAGCAGCCCCCGGTTTTCTCAGCTGTTCCTCCATTTCTGTAGAAGGTTCTTGTATCAGTTGTTCACCTGCTTGATGAGAACCATTCTTAGGTCCAGTTCACATCTGCATTCGAGTTTTCATTCCAGAAGCCAACTTGGGGACCTCTGAGCAGACACCTATACTCATAGAAAAGCGGCTACTTGGGAAAACACACTGGCCCCATAGAATATAATGATGTCCATGTGGTTTCCCGTCAGAGTCTGCGCGAAACATGCAGAGAGAAAAGTGCTGCAGCTATGACCTCCTCCAACTACTCCCAGCCATGACCTCCTACTACTGCTCCCAACCATGACCTCCTACTACTCCCAGCCATGACCTCCTACTACTGCTCCCAGCCATGACCTCCTACTACTCCCAACCATGACCTCCTACTACTCCCAGCCATGACCTCCTACTACTACTGACAGCCATGACCTCCTCCTCCTACTACTACTCCCAGCCATGACCTCCTCCTCCTCCTAATACTACTACTACTACTCCCAACCACGACCTCCTACTACTCCCAGCCATGACCTCCTCCTCCTCCCAGCCATGACCTCCTCCTACTACTACTACTACTACTACTACTCCCAGCCATGACCTCCTAATACTCCCAACCATGACCTCCTACTACTCCCAGCCATGACCTCCTCCTCCTACTACTCCCAGCCATGACCTCCTACTACTACTACTCCCAGCCATGACCTCCTACTACTACTACTCCCAGCCATGACCTCCTCCTACTACTACTCCCAGCCATGACCTCCTACTACTACTCCCAGCCATGACCTCCTACTACTACTCCCAGCCATGACCTCCTCCTCCTCCTCCCAGCCATGACCTCCTCCTCCTCCTCCCAGCCATGACCTCCTCCTCCTACTACTCCCAGCCATGACCTCCTCCTACTACTCCCAGCCATGACCTCCTCCTCCTACTACTCCCAGCCATGACCTCCTCCTACTACTGCTCCCAGCCATGACCTCCTCCTACTCCCAGCCATGACCTGATACTACTCCCAGCCATGACCTCCTCCTACTACTACTCCCAGCCATGACCTCCTCCTACTACTACTCCCAGCCATGACCTCCTACTACTCCCAGCCATGACCTCCTACTACTCCCAGCCATGACCTCCTCCTACTACTACTCCCAGCCATGACCGCCATGAGCGCCTACTTGGGAAAACACACGGACCCCATAGAATGTAATGATGTCCATGGGGTTTCCCATCAGAGTCTGCGCGAAACATGCAGAGAGAAAAGTGCTGCAGCCATGACCTCCTCCTACTACTCCCAGCCATGACCTCCTACTACTACTCCCAGCCATGACCTCCTTCTACTACTCCCAGCCATGACCTCCTACTACTACTCCCAGCCATGACCTCCTACTACTACTGATAGCCATGACCTCCTCCTACTACTACTCCCAGCCATAACCTCCTCCTCCTACTACTCCCAGCCATGACCTCCTCCTCCTCCTCCTACTACTCCCAGCCATCACCTCCTACTCCTCCCAGCCATGACCTCCTACTACTACTCCTCCTCCCAGCCATGACCTCCTCCTCCTCCTACTCCTCCCAGCCATGACCTCCTCCTCCTACTCCTCCCAGCCATGACCTCCTACTACTCCCAGCCATGACCTCCTCCTACTACTCCCAGCCATGACCTCCTACTACTCCCAGTCATGACCTCCTACTACTCCCAGCCATGACTACTACTCCCAACCATGACCTCCTACTACTCCCAGCCATGACCTCCTCCTACTACTCCCAGCCATGACCTCCTACTACTACTACTCCCAGCCATGACCTCCTCCTACTACTCCCAGCCATGACCTCCTCCTCCTACTACTCCCAGCCATGACCTCCTCCTACTACTACTCCCAGTCATGACCTCCTACTACTCCCAGCCATGACCTCCTCCTCCTACTACTCCCAGCCATGACCTCCTACTACTACTTCCAGCCATGACCTCCTACTACTCCCAGCCATGACCTCCTCCTCCTCCTCCCAGCCATGACCTCCTCCTCCTCCCAGCCATGACCTCCTCCTCCTACTACTCCCAGCCATGACCTCCTCCTACTACTACTCCTCCCAGTCATGACCTCCTCCTACTACTACTCCCAGCCATGACCTCCTCCTCCTACTACTCCCAGCCATGACCTCCTACTACTACTACTCCCAGCCATGACCTCCTCCTACTACTACTCCCAGCCATGACCTCCTACTACTACTCCCAGCCATGACCTCCTACTACTCCCAGCCATGACCTCCTCCTCCTCCTCCCAGCCATGACCTCCTCCTCCTCCCAGCCATGACCTCCACCTCCTACTACTCCCAGCCATGACTTCCTCCTACTACTGCTCCCAGCCATGACCTCCTCCTACTACTCCCAGTCATGACCTCCTCCTACTACTACTCCCAGCCATGACCTCCTACTACTCCTACTCCCAGCCATGACCTCCTCCTCCTACTACTCCCAGCTATGACCTCCTACTACTACTACTCCCAGCCATGACCTCCTACTACTCCCAGCCATGACCTCCTCCTACTACTACTCCCAGCCATGACCGCCATGAGCGCCTACTTGGGAAAACACGCGGACCCCATAGAATATAATGATGTCCATGTGGTTTCCCATCAGAGTCAGCGCGAAACATGCAGAGAGAAAAGTGCTGCAGCCATGACCTCCTCCTACTACTCCCAGCCATGACCTCCTACTACTACTCCCAGCCATGACCTCCTACTACTCCAAGCCATGACCTACTACTCCCAGCCATGACCTCCTACTACTCCCAGCCATGACCTCCTACTATTCCCAGCCATGACCTCCTACTACTGCTCCCAGCCATGACCTCCTACTACTGCTCCCAGCCATGACCTCCTCCTACTACTCCCAGCCATGACCTCCTCCTACTACTACTCCAAGCCATGACCTCCTACTACTCCCAGCCATGACCTCCTACTACTCCCAGCCATGACCTCCTACTACTCCCAGTCATGACCTCCTACTACTGCTCCCAGCCATGACCTCCTCCTACTACTCCCAGCCATGACCTCCTACTACTACTCCCAGCCATGACCTCCTACTACTGCTCCCAGCCATGACCTCCTCCTACTACTCCCAGCCATGACCTCCTCCTACTACTCCCAGCCATGACCTCCTACTACTCCAAGCCATGACCTCCTACTACTACTGACAGCCATGACCTCCTCCTCCTCCTACTACTCCCAGCCATGACCTCCTACTACTACTACTACTACTCCCAGTCATGACCTCCTCCTACTACTACTCCCAGCCATGACCTCCTACTACTACTCCCAGCCATGACCTCCTACTACTACTACTACTCCCAGCCATGACCTCCTACTACTACTCCCAGCCATGACCTCCTACTACTACTGACAGCCATGACCTCCTCCTACTACTACTCCCAGCCATGACCTCCTCCTACTACTACTACTACTACCAGCCATGACCTCCTACTACTACTCCCAGCCATGACCTCCTACTCCTCCCAGCCATGACCTCCTACTCCTCCCAGCCATGACCTCCTACTCCTCCCAGCCATGACCTCCTACTCCTCCCAGCCATGACCTCCTCCTACTACTACTCCCAGCCATGACCTCCTACTACTCCCAGCCATGACCTCCTACTCCTCCCAGCCATGACCTCCTACTCCTCCCAGCCATGACCTCCTCCTCCTCCTACTCCTCCCAGCCATGACCTCCTCCTCCTCCTACTCCTCCCAGCCATGACCTCCTACTACTCCCAGCCATGACCTCCTCCTACTACTCCCAGCCATGACCTCCTACTACTCCCAGTCATGACCTCCTACTACTCCCAGCCATGACCTCCTACTACTCCCAGCCATGACTACTACTCCCAACCATGACCTCCTACTACTCCCAGCCATGACCTCCTCCTACTACTCCCAGCCATGACCTCCTACTACTACTACTCCCAGCCATGACCTCCTACTACTACTACTCCCAGCCATGACCTCCTCCTACTACTCCCAGCCATGACCTCCTCCTCCTACTACTCCCAGCCATGACCTCCTCCTCCTACTACTCCCAGTCATGACCTCCTACTACTCCCAGCCATGACCTCCTCCTCCTCCTACTCCCAGCCATGACCTCCTACTACTACTTCCAGCCATGACCTCCTACTACTCCCAGCCATGACCTCCTCCTCCTCCTCCCAGCCATGACCTCTTCCTCCTCCCAGCCATGACCTCCTCCTCCTACTACTCCCAGCCATGACTTCCTCCTACTACTGCTCCCAGCCATGACCTCCTCCTACTACTCCCAGTCATGACCTCCTCCTCCTACTACTCCCAGCCATGACCTCCTACTACTACTCCCAGCCATGACCTCCTACTACTGCTCCCAGCCATGACCTCCTCCTACTACTCCCAGCCATGACCTCCTCCTACTACTCCCAGCCATGACCTCCTACTACTCCAAGCCATGACCTCCTACTACTACTGACAGCCATGACCTCCTCCTCCTACTACTACTCCCAGCCATGACCTCCTCCTACTACTACTCCCAGCCATGACCTCCTCCTACTACTCCCAGCCATGACCTCCTCCTACTACTCCCAGCCATGACCTCCTACTACTCCCAGCCATGACCTCCTACTACTACTGACAGCCATGACCTCCTCCTCCTACTACTACTCCCAGCCATGACCTCCTCCTACTACTACTACTACTCCCAGTCATGACCTCCTCCTACTACTACTCCCAGCCATGACCTCCTACTACTACTCCCAGCCATGACCTCCTACTACTACTGACAGCCATGACCTCCTCCTACTACTACTCCCAGCCATGACCTCCTACTACTACTACTACTACTACCAGCCATGACCTCCTACTACTACTCCCAGCCATGACCTCCTACTCCTCCCAGCCATGACCTCCTACTCCTCCCAGCCATGACCTCCTCCTACTACTACTCCCAGCCATGACCTCCTACTACTCCCAGCCATGACCTCCTACTACTCCCAGCCATGACCTCCTACTCCTCCCAGCCATGACCTCCTACTCCTCCCAGCCATGACCTCCTCCTACTACTACTCCTCCCAGCCATGACCTCCTCCTCCTCCTACTCCTCCCAGCCATGACCTCCTCCTACTCCCAGCCATGACTACTACTCCCAACCATGACCTCCTACTACTCCCAGCCATGAGCTTCTCCTCCTACTACTCCCAGCCATGACCTCCTCCTACTCCCAGCCATGACTACTACTCCCAACCATGACCTCCTACTAATCCCAGCCATGACTACTCCTCCCAGCCATGACCTCCTCCTACTCCTCCCAGCCATGACCTCCTACTACTCCCAGCCATGACCTCCTCCTACTACTCCCAGCCATGACCTCCTACTACTCCCAGCCATGACCTCCTCCTCCTCCTCCCAGCCATGACCTCCTCCTACTCCCAGCCATGACTACTACTCCCAACCATGACCTCCTACTACTCCCAGCCATGACCTCCTCCTCCTACTCCCAGCCATGACTACTACTCCCAGCCATGAGCTTCTCCTCCTACTACTCCCAGCCATGACCTCCTACTACTACTCCCATCCTCCCTCCACCCTCTGATATTTGGGGGTTTCCTCTCCATACATTACTATTCTGCTTTACATGAGAACTTTTGCTGCATTTTCTTGAGTCTTTTCTTGTGGAAATAAGTTCAGCTTTGGTCAGAAGTGGTGAGAGCCGGGCTGGGCGGGGGACAAGAAACCTGAAGGCTCTGCTGAGGAGGACACACCAGGACGTGACTGTTATAGGTCACCATTGTGACACACGAGAGGCCACAACCTCCTGACAACTCACCCGAGGGAAGACAACAGAGCTGAGGAGAGAAGTCTATAACTAATCCTTATCAACCGCTCTGACCCCGGAGGACAATGTGCCATAGAATGAGTCAGTACTATAGAGTAGGATATGGTCATAGCGCCCCCTGGCTCTTGTGTCTAGGCCACTATTACACTCACTATTGCCTTACTATCTGGGCTTTGTAGGTTCCAGAATATCAGATTCGCCTTCTCGTCCAGTGATGTGTCCGCAGGGAATTGTCACAAATAGTCATGTCCACTGCAGTGCTGCCACCTACTGTCTACATGATGTACCTGCAGCAAGATCTAGGACTACTCCATGGTAGGTCAGTAAGGGTGCATTCACACTGAGTAAACGCTAGCTTATTCTGAACGTAAAACACGTTCAGAATAAGCGGCGTCTAAAGCAGCTCCATTCATTTCTATGGGAGCGGGGATACGAGCGCTCCCCATAGAAATGAATGGGCTGCTTCTTTCACTCCGTGCAGTCCCATTGAAGTGAATGGGGAGTGCCGGCGTGTACGCTCCGGCATGAGCAGAGCTTGCCGTATACGCCGGCACTCCCCATTCACTTCAATGGGACTGCACGGAGTGAAAGAAGCAGCCCATTCATTTCTATGGGGAGCGCTCGTATCCCCGCTCCCATAGAAATGAATGGAGCTGCTTTAGACGCCGCTTATTCTGAACGTGTTTTACGTTCAGAATAAGCTAGCGTTTACTCAGTGTGAATGCACCCTAAGAAGAGAAAACTGGAGAGAATTGGAGAGAATACGCCACCCCAAGCACAGACAGACCCTGAGCCGGTACAGACTGAGCGCCCACAACCTAGAGATAGAGACGGGGCGATACAGGCAGACGTACAAGCCACGGGAGAAGAGACTGTGCCAGCACTGTGACTAGGGGGCCCTAGAAGACCAGACCCACTTCCTGCTACACTGCACCAAATACTCAGCTGTGAGGGCCGTCTACTACCAAAGACTCTCTGCCCACATCCCAGACTGGGAGAAGAGGAAACTCTACATCCTACTGGGAGAAGAAGAGGCCACTGTGGAGATCGCTGCCCAATACGTGTCCAGCTGTCACCAAACAAGAGGAAGATGAGACGCATGGACTATCAAACCCCCCATGGACTATCAAACCCCCCACCCACACACCACTAAGCCCCGCCCCATCAACTGTCTACCCCCATAGCCACATGCCCCATACAAGGACGACGAGACCCTAAAGACACTCAAGCCCCCAACCCACAGACCCCCTACCCGCCACTACCACCCCCAACCCCCTTTTTGCTTTGGCAACACCAAATGTCTTATTCTTTGGGAACGCTAATAAAGCTCATTTGTATCTTGTAAGAAGAGAAAAGGTGACAGTGACGATGGTCAAGAGCGTCACAGAGAGAAGAGGACTCGGTGGAGCCAGTGAATTGCGTCGCCTGTTACGGTCGTCACATGACTAGATCCATGCAGCTCCTCAGTGTTCTTGTTACTCCAGCTCTATCACTTGGCCCAAATTTTCATATCTGAGAGAATGATTGGTGCAGGCCCAGGAGAGGGGGGGGGGGGGGATAAAATACTTATTTTTCTTACCTCACATGAGTCTCCACGGATTTTACTCCGAGGTATAAGACACCCCGTGTGCTAAATGAGCCTGAGGGACCAAAACCTCTCTGGACCTTCATCCATGACTCCAGATCCCTGCACTCTCTGGACCATCATCCGTCACTCCAGATCCCTGCACTCTCTGGACCATCATCCGTCACTCCAGATCCCTGCACTCTCTGGACCATCATCCGTCACTCCAGATCCCTGCACTCTCTGGACCATCATCCGTCACTCCAGATCCCTGCACTCTCTGGACCATCATCCGTCACTCCGGATCCCTGCACTCTTTGGACCATCATCCGTCACTCCGGATCCCTGCACTCTCTGGAACATCATCCGTCACTCCGGATCCCTGCACTCTTTGGACCATCATCCGTCACTCCAGATCCCTGCACTCTTTGGACCATCATCCGTCACTCCAGATCCCTGCACTCTCTGGCCCACCACCCGTCACTCCAGATCCCTGCACTCTCTGGCCCACCACCCGTCACTCCAGATCCCTGCACCCTCTGGCCCACCACCCGTCACTCCAGATCCCTGCACTCTCTGGACCACCACCCGTCACTCCAGATCCCTGCACTCTCTGGACCACCACCCGTCACTCCAGATCCCTGCACTCTCTGGACCACCACCCGTCACTCCAGATCCCTGCACTCTCTGGACCACCACCCGTCACTCCAGATCCCTGCACTCTCTGGACCACCACCCGTCACTCCAGATCCCTGCACTCTCTGGACCACCACCCGTCACTCCGGTTCCCTGCACTCTCTGGACCATCATCCATCACTCCAGATCCCTGCACTCTCTGGAAAATCATCCGTCACTCCGGATCCCTGCACTCTCTGCAACATCATCCGTCACTCCGGATCCCTGCACTCTTTGGACCATCATCCGTCACTCCGGTTCCCTGCACTCTCTGGACCATCATCCGTCACTCCGGATCCCAGCACTCTCTGGAAAATCATCCGTCACTCCAGATCCCTGCACTCTCTGGACCATCATCCGTCACTCCAGATCCCTGCACTCTTTGGACCATCATCCGTCACTCCAGATCCCTGCACTCTCTGGAACATCATCCGTCACTCCAGATCCCTGCACTCTCTGGAACATCATCCGTCACTCCAGATCCCTGCACTCTCTGGAACATCATCCGTCACTCCAGATCCCTGCACTCTCTGGAACATCATCCGTCACTCCAGATCCCTGCACTCTCTGGAACATCATCCGTCACTCCAGATCCCTGCACTCTCTGGAACATCATCCGTCACTCCAGATCCCTGCACTCTCTGGACCATTATCCGTCACTCCAGATCCCTGCACTCTCTGAACCATCATCCGTCACTCCAGATCCCTGCACTCTCTGGCCCACCACCCGTCACTCCAGATCCCTGCACTCTCTGGACCACCACCCGTCACTCCAGATCCCTGCACTCTCTGGACCACCACCCATCACTCCAGATCCCTGCACTCTCTGGACTATCATCCGTCACTCCGGTTCCCTGCACTCTCTGGAGCAGCGCCCGTTACTTCAGATTCCTGCACTCTCTGGACCATCATCCGTCACTCCAGATCCCTGCACTCTCTGGAAAATCATCCGTCACTCCAGATCCCTGCACTCTCTGGAACATCATCCGTCACTCCGGATCCCTGCACTCTTTGGACCATCATCCGCCACTCCAGATCCCTGCACTCTCTGAACCATCATCCGTCACTCCAGATCCCTGCACTCTCTGGCCCACCACCCATCACTCCAGATCCCTGCACTCTCTGAACCATCATCCGTCACTCCAGATCCCTGCACTCTCTGGCCCACCACCCATCACTCCAGATCCCTGCACTCTCTGAACCATCATCCGTCACTCCAGATCCCTGCACTCTGAACCATCATCCGTCACTCCAGATCCCTGCACTCTCTGAACCATCATCCGTCACTCCAGATCCCTGCACTCTCTGGCCCACCATCCGTCACTCCAGATCCCTGCACTCTCTGGACCACCACCCGTCACTCCAGATCCCTGCACTCTCTGGACCACCACCCATCACTCCAGATCCCTGCACTCTCTGGACTATCATCCGTCACTCCGGTTCCCTGCACTCTCTGGAGCAGCGCCCGTTACTTCAGATTCCTGCACTCTCTGGACCATCATCCGTCACTCCAGATCCCTGCACTCTCTGGAAAATCATCCGTCACTCCAGATCCCTGCACTCTCTGGAACATCATCCGTCACTCCGGATCCCTGCACTCTTTGGACCATCATCCGTCACTCCAGATCCCTGCACTCTCTGAACCATCATCCGTCACTCCAGATCCCTGCACTCTCTGGCCCACCACCCATCACTCCAGATCCCTGCACTCTCTGAACCATCATCCGTCACTCCAGATCCCTGCACTCTCTGGCCCACCACCCATCACTCCAGATCCCTGCACTCTCTGAACCATCATCCGTCACTCCAGATCCCTGCACTCTCTGAACCATCATCCGTCACTCCAGATCCCTGCACTCTATGAACCATCATCCGTCACTCTAGATCCCTGCACTCTCTGGCCCACCACCCATCATTCCAGATCCCTGCACTCTCTGGACCACCACCCATCACTCCAGATCCTTGTACCCTCTGGCCCACCACCCATCACTCCAGATCCCTGGACTCTCTGGAACATCATCCGTCACTCCGGATCCCTGCACTCTCTGGCCCACCACCCGTTACTCCAGATCCCTGGACTCTCTGGAACATCATCCGTCACTCCAGATCCCTGCCCTCTCTGGACCAGTGCCTGTCACTTCAGATCCCTGCACTCAGAGAACCAGGAGAAGGGCCATAGACTGTACTGGAGCCCATGGATCGCAGTAACCACTGACACCAGGGATTGTCTGTGACACATGCCCACTGACTTCCACAGACCACCAGTGATGATCCTATTATAGTCTCCTCTACCAATGGCCCTCTCATCGCGGAGCGGCCAGTGCAGGATTATTTTGGTCTGAGGTCTCTCCATTTATAAAGACTTCTGGAGACGAGAGGGAATGTGAGCAATATTTATTAGAGAGCAGATAAAGTGCGAGCAGATAAAGTGCAAACAAAAATATCTAAAAAGTCTGATGTACAAATAAAATCCTCAGCAAATCCCAGGGCAGAGGTCAGAGGTCAGCAGCGTCCGGGGGTGGGGGTGGGTGGTGGAGGACACCAGGAGATGACATCTACAGCCCTGGGGTCATCCATCAGCTCCCCAATTCTTCATCAGGTACAATGTAGCAGACACGTGGCCCCAAGCTTGGAATATTGTGACCTTCCCTTCTGCTGAGGAGAGCTGCCTTATCATACAGACCTCGGCCTGCGGAGCCCCCCCATAACCAGAACCTTACAGCCACAATAAAGATAATGTATTTACAAGAACTACAGGAGTCAGATCATCCACCAAGGAGGACAGCGGTCACATGTCCAGGAGGACAGCGGTCACGCGGTCACACGTCCAGGAGGACAGCGGTCACACGTCACGTCACACGTCCAGGAGGACAGCGGTCACACGTCACGTCACACGTCCAGGAGGACAGCGGTCACACGTCACGTCACACGTCCAGGAGGACAGCGGTCCCACGTCCAGGAGGACAGCGGTCCCACGTCCAGGAGGACAGCGGTCCCACGTCCAGGAGGACAGCGGTCCCACGTCCAGGAGGACAGCGGTCCCACGTCCAGGAGGACAGCGGTCCCACGTCCAGGAGGACAGCGGTCCCACGTCCAGGAGGACAGCGGTCCCACGTCACATCCCACGTCCAGGAGGACAGCGGTCACACGTCACATCCCACGTCCAGGAGGACAGCGGTCACGCGGTCCCACGTCCAGGAGGACAGCGGTCCCACGTCCAGGAGGACAGCGGTCCCACGTCCAGGAGGACAGCGGTCCCACGTCCAGGAGGACAGCGGTCCCACGTCCAGGAGGACAGCGGTCCCACATCATATCCCACGTCCAGGAGGACAGCGGTCCCACATCATATCCCACGTCCAGGAGGACAGCGGTCACACGTCACATCCCACGCCCAGGAGGACAGCGGTCACACGTCCAGGAGGACAGCAGTCACATGTGACATCCCACATCCAGGAGGACAGCGGTGACATGTCATATCCCACGGCCAGACTGACAGTGGTCATACGTGTTTCTTACACGTAAAAGTCATGACCAGTCTGTAAGGTTCTAGTGATGCATAAACTTACATAAAAGGCTCAAGAGTAAAAAGCTAAATCTTAACGTACGAGTGGATCAAGAAGAACATACAAGTCCTATGTACAACCCATCCTGGCCTAGATCACAGTGATGGCGGAGTGGAGACAGTCAGTATGCATGATCTATACACCTACGGCAGACACATCTAACCACCATAAATATCACAGGTTCATCTTCTGAAAAATCCCAGCCCACGACAGTCAATGGAAGATTTATGTGCAACATCCCTAATCCTTCACCACAGAGCACAGCGCCCCCCATTGGTGCCCATCTACTTTCAATGGTCACTCTCCAGTCTTCAGATACTTCCAGCTTAGTCCAGACAACCCTAAGAAGTCTTCTACAGTCCTCAGAGATCTTGCGTCCAATAAAGAACATGGCGATTACAGAAGAGACTGTCCTGTCACTGGCTGCTGGAGCTGGAAAAGTAAAGGACAGCTGGGTGAATGAGATCTGCCGGGTGACTGGCCAGGACATCAAACACGCTCTTGTTGGGTGGCACGGCCTTCAACATGCTGTCAAGCTCCAGTGTGGGGGCTGGGTGTGGATTCTCCAGGCTGGGGTTTGCTGGTTGTGTCAGGAGTCCCCAGTACGGGGGTGTCATGTATGGGGAAGGTCCATAGTTATAGTAGGGAGACTGAGAAAAAGGGAAGAAAGGAAGAACGCTGGGAGGAGCCAAGACATTGGGTGGGACGCACTTGGAGTAAGATGTTGGAAGCTCTGAAGGAGTTAGTGAGGCCCTAGATGGGGCTCCGCAGGGAGAACATGAATCAGAACTACCACTCTTACTCTCATCTTCTTGGACAGCTTTCACAGACCTGCGCTGAGGAGATGCAAGGACTTCCCTCCAATGCTCAGGATGGTCATCACAGCTGCCAGGAGACATGGTGGACAGACTGCCGCTAGACGAGGAGTGAATGGAATGGCTGGTGGAGAAGCTGGGACTACTGGAGCTCCCATGTAAGTGCGAGGACTTGTACAGACCAGGAGCCAGAGCCCAAGAGTTGCTGCTCAGGGAGAGACCCTTTCCATTCTCTACAGTCTTGGAGACATCTGGAAGGTCAATGTCTTGGAGGTCATGGAGTAATGAGTTGATCATGAAGGAGTTGTTGTGTTTGACTCCATTGGAGAGACTAGATTCTTCTTCTGAGGAGCTGTCACTGGAGTAGTTACTGCCGGGCATCTTCTGGTTGAGATCTTTGATGCCTCCATACTTGTAGTTGTGCAGAATGTAAGGAGACAAGTCATGGACAAAGAGTGAGAATCCATCACCTCGAGACATGACCGTATTCTGCAGCTTCATCGCCTCCTCAGGGATCTGGCTCACGTCCACCATCCAGAAATTACCTTTGGACTTGGGCTTCTTGGGATCCTTCAGCACCTGCAAGAAAGTCACAAGATATGAGACCCTGATAGGGAATCTACAAGATTGCACCAGCCATAGAAGCATCTGACGAAGAAACCATGGACAGAAGGGACGCTAAACCCCTCCATATACAGACCTTACATGGCCCCACTGTCCCTGCAGAGGAAGTCCTGGGCCTCGCTCACCCTACTCATGGGATCTCAAGTAACATCCCCCCCCCCAACGAGTCTACAGAGAACCAAGAGATGACCAGAGGAGAGAGAAAACGCCTTCAGGCTTAGATACCCCTACAACTATAGCGGAAGGGAAGTTGTACTGTGCTATGGCTATCCATAGAGGGAAGTTGTACTGTGCAGTGGCTCTCCATATAGAGAAGTTGTACTGTGCAGTGGCTCTCCATATAGAGAAGTTGTACTGTGCAGTGGCTCTCCATATAGAGAAGTTGTACTGTGCAGTGGCTCTCCATATAGAGAAGTTGTACTGTGCAGTGGCTGTCCATATAGAGAGGTTGTACTGTGCAGTGGCTGTCCATATAGAGAGGTTGTACTGTGCAGTGGCTCTCCATATAGAGAAGTTGTACTGTGCAGTGGCTCTCCATATAGAGAAGTTGTACTGTGCAGTGGCTCTCCATATAGAGAAGTTGTACTGTGCAGTGGCTCTCCATATAGAGAAGTTGTACTGTGCAGTGGCTCTCCATATAGAGAAGTTGTACTGTGCAGTGGCTCTCCATATAGAGAAGTTGTACTGTGCAGTGGCTCTCCATATAGAGAAGTTGTACTGTGCAGTGGCTGTCCATATAGAGAGGTTGTACTGTGCAGTGGCTGTCCATATAGAGAGGTTGTACTGTGCAGTGGCTGTCCATATAGAGAAGTTGTACTGTGCAGTGGCTCTCCATATAGAGAAGTTGTACTGTGCAGTGGCTCTCCATATAGAGAAGTTGTACTGTGCAGTGGCTCTCCATATAGAGAAGTTGTACTGTGCAGTGGCTCTCCATATAGAGAAGTTGTACTGTGCAGTGGCTCTCCATATAGAGAAGTTGTACTGTGCAGTGGCTCTCCATATAGAGAAGTTGTACTGTGCAGTGGCTCTCCATATAGAGAAGTTGTACTGTGCAGTGGCTCTCCATATAGAGAAGTTGTACTGTGCAGTGGCTGTCCATATAGAGAGGTTGTACTGTGCAGTGGCTGTCCATATAGAGAGGTTGTACTGTGCAGTGGCTCTCCATATAGAGAAGTTGTACTGTGCAGTGGCTCTCCATATAGAGAAGTTGTACTGTGCAGTGGCTCTCCATATAGAGAAGTTGTACTGTGCAGTGGCTCTCCATATAGAGAAGTTGTACTGTGCAGTGGCTCTCCATATAGAGAAGTTGTACTGTGCAGTGGCTCTCCATATAGAGAAGTTGTACTGTGCAGTGGCTCTCCATATAGAGAAGTTGTACTGTGCAGTGGCTCTCCATATAGAGAAGTTGTACTGTGCAGTGGCTGTCCATATAGAGAGGTTGTACTGTGCAGTGGCTGTCCATATAGAGAGGTTGTACTGTGCAGTGGCTGTCCATATAGAGAGGTTGTACTGTGCAGTGGCTGTCCATATAGAGAGGTTGTACTGTGCAGTGGCTCTCCACAGAGGGAAGTTGTACTGTGCAGTGGCTCTCCATATAGAGAGGTTGTACTGTACCTTCCTGAAGCAGTTGTTGCTGGAGAGGTTGTGGCGTATTGAGTCCTTCCATCCTACGTAATCCCCACTGAAGAACGGGAACAGCTTTTTGATGCTCTGCAGTATCTGAGAGGTCATATGAAAGGGTTAATGTGACCAGAGGCAGCAAATACCAGAAAACAGGAAAAACACAACGACCGGGTAGCGGAGAAGAGGCTGTAAGACGTACGGATAAAATGGCGCACAGTAGTTATGGCGCCTCCACACTACGGCCTGACACAGGAAATCTGGAGCACTGCGTGAACAAACCAAGGGGGGTCTCTATTGGGAGGGTCGGGTTGTATTGTTGGGGGGAGGTCGGGTTGTATTGTTGGGGGGAGGTCGGGTTGTATTGTTGGGGGGAGGTCGGGTTGTATTGTTGGGGGGAGGTCGGGTTGTATTGTTGGGGGCAGGTCGGGTTGTATTGTTGGGGGCAGGTCGGGTTGTATTGTTGGGGGCAGGTCGGGTTGTATTGTTGGGGGGAGGTCGGGTTGTATTGTTGGGGGGAGGTCGGGTTGTATTGTTGGGGGGAGGTCGGGTTGTATTGTTGGGGGGAGGTCGGGTTGTATTGTTGGGGAGAGGTCGGGTTGTATTGTTGGGGGGAGGTCGGGTTGTATTGTTGGGGGGAGGTCGGGTTGTATTGTTGGGGGGAGGTCGGGTTGTATTGTTGGGGGGAGGTCGGGTTGTATTGTTGGGGGGAGGTCGGGTTGTATTGTTGGGGGGAGGTCGGGTTGTATTGTTGGGGGGAGGTCGGGTTGTATTGTTGGGGGGAGGTCGGGTTGTATTGTTGGGGGGAGGTTGGGTTGTATTATTGGGGGTCTTCTCTTCTCACATTCCCTCACTTGTCTTCAGGATTAGATAAGATTGGGATCAGGCTGTGACTGCGGCTCCAGCAGGGGGTCCGGCCTTATCTCAGAGCTGTCACTGTCACATCTACAGGACCCCCGCTGAGACCCCCCTACCAGCAAGGCTTTATTTCCTGACCTTTTGCCTTCAGGTTTCGTTTACAGTAAGAGATGAGAATCCCAAAGTTATCAGGGTCTCAGCTGCCTGTGAAAGACCCCTCCCCCAGTCTGCACTAATTTGGATGAGAGCCCCCCCCCCCCTCCAAAAAAAAAAAAAACTATATAAATCTGTGCTAAACTGGAAGTGAATACTCCCCCCCCATTCTGCATGTCAGTACCCCCCCACCATATACACTAGTGCCCACACCCCATAATATATGCACACTAGTGCCCATCCCATGCTATATACATTACTTGCCCCTTCTGCCCCCCCCCCTCCTCCTCAGGTATAAGAGGATTTTTTCTTGTAACTTCAGACAACAAGTGGGATTATTGTACAAGAAGATAAACCGGATAACAATGGAGGGGGATCATGTCCAGGACAATTGGTAAGGGGGAACAATGGGGGGGGGGGTCACCGCTCAAACTTAAGAGCTGATGTATTAGAGACTTCAAAAACAGCTAGTAAGGAGATCTCTGTATGGGGGCCCCCAGTCTGACCAGTATAGTGTATGGGGATGGGGGGTTAGTAAGGAGGTCTCCATAGGGGCCCCCCAGTCTGACAAGTATAGTGTATGGGGGGAGGTCGGGTTATATATGGGGGCCCCCAGTCTGACCAGTATAGTGTATGGGGGGAGGTCGGGTTATATATGGGGGCCCCCAGTCTGACCAGTATAGTGTATGGGGGGAGGTCGGGTTATATATGGGGGGGCCCCCAGTCTGACCAGTATAGTGTATGGGGGGTTAGTAAGGAGATCTCTGTATGGGGGGGCCCTAGTCTGACCAGTATATTATATGGGGGGTTAGTAAGGATGTCTCTATAGGGGGCCCCCAGTCTGACCAGTATAGTGTTTGGGGGGAGGTCGGGTTATATATGGGGGCCCCCAGTCTGACCAGTATAGTGTATGGGGATGGGGGGTAGTAAGGAGATCTCTATAGGGGGCCCCCAGTCTGACCAGTATAGTGTATGGGGGGAGGTCAGGTTATATATGGGGGCCCCCAGTCTGACCAGTATAGTGTATGGGGAGAGGTCAGGTTATATATGGGGGCCCCCAATCTGACCAGTATAGTGTATGGGGGGTTAGTAAGGAGGTCTCTATTGGGGGCCCCCAGTCTGACCAGTATAGTGTATGGGGGGTTAGTAAGGAGGTCTCTATTGGGGGCCCCCAGTCTGACCAGTATAGTGTATGGGGGGTTAGTAAGGAGGTCTCTATTGGGGGCCCCAGTCTGACCAGTATAGTGTATGGGGGAGGTCGGGTTATATATGGGGGCCCCCAGTCTGACCAGTATAGTGTATGGGGATGGGGGGAGGATTAGTGGGGAGATCTCTATAGGGGTCCCCCAGTCTGACCAGTATAGTGTATGGGGGGAAGTCGGGTTATATATGGGGGGCCCCCAGTCTGACCAGTATAGTGTATGGAGGGAGGGCAGGTTATATATGGGGGCCCCCAGTCTGACCAGTATAGTGTATGGGGGGAAGTCGGGTTATATATGGGGGGCCCCCAGTCTGACCAGTATAGTGTATGGGGGGAGGTCGGGTTATATATGGGGGCCCCCAGTCTGACCAGTATAGTGTATGGGGGGAAGTCGGGTTATATATGGGGGGCCCCCAGTCTGACCAGTATAGTGTATGGAGGGAGGTCGGGTTATATATGGGGGGCCCCCAGTCTAACCAGTATAGTATATGGGGGGTTAGTAAGGAGGTCTCTATAGGGGGCCCCCAGTCTGACCAGTATAGTGTATGGGGGACGTCGGGTTATATATGGGGGCCCCCAGTCTGACCAGTATTGAGGTGGACCATAGGGATCCATTCACACTTATGAACAGAGATGACGTCATCAGTCTCCCCCACAGAACAGTCCAGAATAGACCACAAACTGCTGGACACGGACGCTCTATGAGGACAGGTGTGTATGGAGACCCCAGACCCTATGTGACCTGTGACCCCACACTCCCACACCTAAACACCAGATACCTCACCAGAAAATGATGGGATGGGTGACTGCAACTAACTATAAGTCCCAGCATGTCCTGTGAGGATACTAAATACTCCACTGCCTGAACCCCTCCAGCCGGGGGTCTCACCGCAGCTCATTGAGGGGCCAATCCTTACCTGGGAGAGCTTGAGCATCTTGTCAGGAGAGTTCTGGATAACAAGGGCGATCATGGCCAGGTAGGTGTAGGGTGGCTTGGCGTAGCGCTGGTAATTCCTCTTGGACTTCTTGGGCTCCTTCTTGCCCTTGGTGTCCTGAGATTGGGATTGGGATGGTTGTGGGGTATCAGCGGAGCTCCACTGCCCTCCATCCTGGATTATGGACGGGGGTCCCCAGGGCTCAGAGCAGGCTGGGGGGGCAGCGGTGGCAGCAGCGGGGTCCATGGAGCTTAAGGGTCACCAGGCTGGACAGATCATAGACCTGGAGCACAATGACATCAGTACAGGACAAGGTGGGGGGGTCTATCATGATGACCGCCCCCAACAGACCTTTCTGATGTAAAGTAGACCTGGCTCCGGGGGAGGGAAGTGACCAGTGTCCTGGGGGGGGCAAAACAGAGAGGTGTGAAAGTAAAAGGCCAAATACAGGACATCTGCTAATGGCCACATACTGGAGACCAACCCTATATGTATACTGATGTATGGATCACTCTGGGGCAAATGGACAAAAATATACAAAAACACAGTCAGATATATCAGGTCCACAGCACCGGACACAAGGAAACTGCTATACACAACAGGTAGTCATTCAGAGGGTCCACACACATCTCCATATATCACATGTATAATACCGCCACACAATGCCCACATATGTCTCCATACATCAACCATATAATACTGCCACACACTACATAGAGAACAACACCCAGGTAGTCACTCAGAGGGTCCAGACAAATCTCCATATATCACATGTATAATACCGCCATACAATGCCCACATATGTCTCCATACATCAACCATATAATACCGCCATACACTACATAGAGAACACATAGGGGCAACACCCAGGTAGTCACTCAGAGGGTCCAGACAAATCTCCATATATAACCCATATAATACTACTACCGATATCTATACAATTCTGCCATACAACACTGTGCTGCTGTAAAGGAGTAGTGGACAACTATATAACCCCATATGTCACTGTCCTAACCAATATATATGTATCCTATATCAAAGGGGTTTCACAGAAGGGAGATTGACATTATCTGCCCATAGGATTATACAAATATCACTTATCCTATTAATATTATAAATGTGAAAGTTTGTGGGTTTGTGTGTTTGGATGTTTGCATGTTTGGATGTTTGTTCCTCAATCACGGAAAAACCGCTCGACCGATTTGGCTGAAATTTTCCACAAACATAGTTAATACACCCGATTAAACAATAGGCTACTTTTTGTCACAATAGCGCACATACGTTTTTCCCAGGACCCCCACAAAAACCAAACTCACACCACTATCTCTGCAATCTCACACACTTTGGACCCCGAATTGGCTGAAATTTTCCACAAACATAGTCCCTACACTCGATTGTGCAATAGGCTACTTTTCGTCACAATAGCTCACATACGTTTTTCCCAGGACCCTTTGGATGTTCGAATGTTTGGCGGTCAATCACGCAAAAACCGCTCCACCGATTTGGCTGAAATTTTCCACAAACATAGTTAATACACTCGATTAAACAATAGGCTACTTTTCGTCACAATAGCGCACATACGTTTGTGCCAGGACCCCCACAAAACCCAAACTCGCACCACCATCTCTGCAATCTCACACACTTTGGACCATAGCAAGCCACAAAATTCATATTGCCCTCTACAGCCTCGCCCCTAACCCCACACAATCTCATATACATATACTTTACCACTTTGCCCCTCACCTTACCGATACTCCAGGAGGCGCTCTATAACGCTCCGGAGCAGTCATGTTTTCCCCCACCACTCTGACAATCCGCGACACCGCCCACCCATGTCAATACCCATAGGCGGTTTAATAAATGCAAAAAAAAAAGTTTAAAAAAAGTAAAAAAAATATTAAAAACAAAAAAAAAGGATTAAAAATTCAAATCACCCCCCTTTCCCTAGAACACATATAAAAGTAGTTAAAAACTGTGAAATACATACATGTTAGGTATCCGCGCGTCCTAAATCGCCCGCTCTACAAAGTTATACAAATATTTTTCCTGTTCGGTAAACGCCGTAGCGGGAAAAATGGTCAAAAGTGCCAAACTGCCATTTTTTCACTGTTTTGATTCTGCTAAAAATTTGAATAAAAAGTGATCAAAGCAATAACATTTCCCAAAAATGGTAGAACTACAAAGTACACCCGTTCCCGCAAAAAAAGACGCCCTATACATCCCCGTACACGCAAGTATAAAAAAGTTACGGCTGTCGGAATATGGCGAGTTTTCAAAAAATAATTTTTTAACACAGTTTTGGATTTTTTTTAAGGGGTCAAAATGTAAATAAAACCATATAAATTTGGTATCCCCGGAATCGTAACGAAACACAGAATACAGGGGACAGGTCATTTTGGTTGCACAGTGAACGCCGTAAAACCAAAGCCCGTAAGAAAGTCGCAGAAATGCATTTTTTCTTCAAATCCACCCCATTTTGAATTTTTTCCCTGCTTCCAAGTACATTATATAGAATAAATAATGGCGGCATCATGAAGAAAAATTTGTCCCAGGAAAAATTAAGACCTCATATGGCTCTGGGAGCGGAGAAATAAAAAAGTTATGGGGTTTAGAAGGAGGGGAGTCAAAAACGAAAAGCAAAAAATGCTATCGGCGGGAAAGGGTTAACTTCAAATACTTCTGTCCCAAAGTCACTATGTAAAGTTTCTCACAACACCGTATATATAGCAGCTCTAATACAAAGTAACTGCAACACAAAAGTCTCACGGATTCTCTGAATTACAGCAAAAACAAGATACAAAGTTACATTTCATATCCCATCCCTTATACACACTACGAAAACGTTACCCGCGCCTGTATATACCCACTACTACAATCACTGCAGACCAAGTCGCGGGTACCAGCTAGTATTAAATATCCTTAAAAGCAGTCAGACAAATGTAAAAACACCAAAGTGTGAGGAGAGATAGAGGGATAGGCTGCCGGGACCACGAAACTATTCTCAACTCACTCCCTGCAAATGTGGCCAAAATATCAAATGCATGTCTACATAGATAGGAACCATGAATGGAAGGGTCAACAGAAGTACCCCCCTCCAATCTGAGGTTACTGACCTACCACCATGCCAACAGAGAGAGAGGAAGGAACCAATGGCCAGGTCACCAGATGGAAAATGGACCCTCATAAACTTGCTATTAAAAATGACCCAACGCATTTCCTCTTTTCACAAAAAGATTCATCAGGGGTCTAAGTGTATTGTACCTCACAGCTAGAAACAGCAAAAACTGCTATTGTCAACATTCACGGTGTGGTAAACTGACCACCGGCAAGACCACCGCTCTACTATCAGCGGTCTATGACTATATAACTCCCCTGACATGGCTGATAACAGATAGTAATAGATTGTATTCTCCTGTCCTACAGTCGGCCTCTCCTCTCCTGACATGGCTGATAACAGATAGTAATAGATTGTATTCCCCTGTCCTACAGTCGGCCTCTCCTCTCCTGACATGGCTGATAACAGATAGTAATAGATTGTATTCCCCTGTCCTACAGTCAGCCTCTCCTCTCCTGACATGGCTGATAACAGATAGTAATAGATTGTATTCCCCTGTCCTACAGTCGGCCTCTCCTCTCCTGACATGGCTGATAACAGATAGTAATAGATTGTATTCCCCTGTCCTACAGTCGGCCTCTCCTCTCCTGACATGGCTGATAACAGATAGTAATAGATTGTATTCCCCTGTCCTACAGTCAGCCTCTCCCCTCCTGACATGGCTGATAACAGATAGTAATAGATTGTATTCTCCTGTCCTACAGTCGGCCTCTCCCCTCCTGACATGGCTGATAACAGATAGTAATAGATTGTATTCCCCTGTCCTACAGTTGGCCTCTCCCCTCCTGACATGGCTGATAACGGATAGTAATAGATTGTATTCCCCTGTCCTACAGTCGGCCTCTCCCCTCCTGACATGGCTGATAACAGATAGTAATAGATTGTATTCCCCTGTCCTACAGTCGGCCTCTCCTCTCCTGACATGGCTGATAACAGATAGTAATAGATTGTATTCTCCTGTCCTACAGTCGGCCTCTCCTCTCCTGACATGGCTGATAACAGATAGTAATAGATTGTATTCCCCTGTCCTACAGTCGGCCTCTCCTGACATGGCTGATAACAGATAGTAATAGATTGTATTCTCCTGTCCTACAGTCGGCCTCTCCTCTCCTGACATGGCTGATAACAGATAGTAATAGATTGTATTCCCCTGTCCTACAGTCGGCCTCTCCTCTCCTGACATGGCTGATAACAGATAGTAATAGATTGTATTCCCCTGTCCTACAGTCGGCCTCTCCTCTCCTGACATGGCTGATAACAGATAGTAATAGATTGTATTCTCCTGTCCTACAGTCGGCCTCTCCTCTCCTGACATGGCTGATAACAGATAGCAATAGATTGTATTCCCCTGTCCTACAGTCGGCCTCTCCTCTCCTGACATGGCTGATAACAGATAGTAATAGATTGTATTCTCCTGTCCTACAGTCGGCCTCTCCTCTCCTGACATGGCTGATAACAGATAGTAATAGATTGTATTCCCCTGTCCTACAGTCGGCCTCTCCTCTCCTGACATGGCTGATAACAGATAGTAATAGATTGTATTCTCCTGTCCTACAGTCGGCCTCTCCTCTCCTGACATGGCTGATAACAGATAGTAATAGATTGTATTCCCATGTCCTACAGTCGGCCTCTCCTCTCCTGACATGGCCGATAACAGATAGTAATAGATTGTATTCCCCTGTCCTACAGTCGGCCTCTCCTCTCCTGACATGGCTGATAACAGATAGTAATAGATTGTATTCCCCTGTCCTACAGTCGGCCTCTCCTGTCCTGGCTGATAACAGATAGTAATAGATTGTATTCCCCTGTCCTACAGTCGGCCTCTCCTCTTCTGACATGGCTGATAACAGATAGTAATAGATTGTAGTCACCTGTCCTACAGTCGGCCTCTCCTCTCCTGACATGGCTGATAACAGATAGTAATAGATTGTATTCCCCTGTCCTACAGTCAGCCTCTCCCCTCCTGACATGGCTGATAACAGATAGTAATAGATTGTAGTCACCTGTCCTACAGTCGGCCTCTCCTCTCCTGACATGGCTGATAACAGATAGTAATAGATTGTATTCCCCTGTCCTACAGTCGGCCTCTCCTGTCCTGGCTGATAACAGATAGTAATAGATTGTATTCCCCTGTCCTACAGTCGGCCTCTCCTCTTCTGACATGGCTGATAACAGATAGTAATAGATTGTATTCCCCTGTCCTACAGTCGGCCTCTCCTCTCCTGACATGGCTGATAACAGATAGTAATAGATTGTATTCCCCTGTCCTACAGTCGGCCTCTCCTCTCCTGACATGGCTGATAACAGATAGTAATAGATTGTATTCCCCTGTCCTACAGTCGGCCTCTCCTCTTCTGACATGGCTGATAACAGATAGTAATAGATTGTAGTCACCTGTCCTACAGTCGGCCTCTCCTCTCCTGACATGGCTGATAACAGATAGTAATAGATTGTATTCCCCTGTCCTACAGTCAGCCTCTCCCCTCCTGACATGGCTGATAACAGATAGTAATAGATTGTATTCCCCTGTCCTACAGTCGGCCTCTCCTCTCCTGACATGGCTGATAACAGATAGTAATAGATTGTATTCCCCTGTCCTACAGTCGGCCTCTCCTGTCCTGGCTGATAACAGATAGTAATAGATTGTATTCCCCTGTCCTACAGTCGGCCTCTCCTCTTCTGACATGGCTGATAACAGATAGTAATAGATTGTATTCCCCTGTCCTACAGTCGGCCTCTCCTCTCCTGACATGGCTGATAACAGATAGTAATAGATTGTATTCTCCTGTTCTACAGTCGGCCTCTCCTCTCCTGACATGGCTGATAACAGATAGTAATAGATTGTATTCCCCTGTCCTACAGTCGGCCTCTCCTCTCCTGACATGGCTGATAACAGATAGTAATAGATTGTATTCTCCTGTCCTACAGTCGGCCTCTCCTCTTCTGACATGGCTGATAACAGATAGTAATAGATTGTATTCTCCTGTCCTACACTCGGCCTCTCCTCTTCTGACATGGCTGATAACAGATAGTAATAGATTGTATTCCCCTGTCCTACAGTCGGCCTCTCCTCTCTTGTCCTGGCTGATAACAGATAGTAATAGATTGTATTCCCCTGTCCTACAGTCGGCCTCTCCTCTCCTGACATGGCTGATAACAGATAGTAATAGATTGTATTCTCCTGTCCTACAGTCGGCCTCTCCCCTCCTGACATGGCTGATAACAGATAGTAATAGATTGTATTCTCCTGTCCTACAGTCGGCCTCTCCTCTCCTGACATGGCTGATAACAGATAGTAATAGATTGTATTCCCATGTCCTACAGTCGGCCT
Organism: Leptodactylus fuscus; assembly: GCF_031893055.1. Taxonomy (NCBI): domain Eukaryota; kingdom Metazoa; phylum Chordata; class Amphibia; order Anura; family Leptodactylidae; genus Leptodactylus; species Leptodactylus fuscus. The sequence goes on along the minus strand of NC_134268.1, from coordinate 4,887,118 downwards.
CTCCTCTCCTGACATGGCCGATAACAGATAGTAATAGATTGTATTCCCCTGTCCTACAGTCGGCCTCTCCTCTCCTGACATGGCTGATAACAGATAGTAATAGATTGTATTCCCCTGTCCTACAGTCGGCCTCTCCTGTCCTGGCTGATAACAGATAGTAATAGATTGTATTCCCCTGTCCTACAGTCGGCCTCTCCTCTTCTGACATGGCTGATAACAGATAGTAATAGATTGTAGTCACCTGTCCTACAGTCGGCCTCTCCTCTCCTGACATGGCTGATAACAGATAGTAATAGATTGTATTCCCCTGTCCTACAGTCAGCCTCTCCCCTCCTGACATGGCTGATAACAGATAGTAATAGATTGTAGTCACCTGTCCTACAGTCGGCCTCTCCTCTCCTGACATGGCTGATAACAGATAGTAATAGATTGTATTCCCCTGTCCTACAGTCGGCCTCTCCTGTCCTGGCTGATAACAGATAGTAATAGATTGTATTCCCCTGTCCTACAGTCGGCCTCTCCTCTTCTGACATGGCTGATAACAGATAGTAATAGATTGTATTCCCCTGTCCTACAGTCGGCCTCTCCTCTCCTGACATGGCTGATAACAGATAGTAATAGATTGTATTCTCCTGTTCTACAGTCGGCCTCTCCTCTCCTGACATGGCTGATAACAGATAGTAATAGATTGTATTCCCCTGTCCTACAGTCGGCCTCTCCTCTCCTGACATGGCTGATAACAGATAGTAATAGATTGTATTCTCCTGTCCTACAGTCGGCCTCTCCTCTTCTGACATGGCTGATAACAGATAGTAATAGATTGTATTCTCCTGTCCTACACTCGGCCTCTCCTCTTCTGACATGGCTGATAACAGATAGTAATAGATTGTATTCCCCTGTCCTACAGTCGGCCTCTCCTCTCTTGTCCTGGCTGATAACAGATAGTAATAGATTGTATTCCCCTGTCCTACAGTCGGCCTCTCCTCTCCTGACATGGCTGATAACAGATAGTAATAGATTGTATTCCCCTGTCCTACAGTCGGCCTCTCCTCTCCTGACATGGCTGATAACAGATAGTAATAGATTGTATTCTCCTGTCCTACAGTCGGCCTCTCCTCTCCTGACATGGCTGATAACAGATAGTAATAGATTGTATTCCCCTGTCCTACAGTCAGCCTCTCCCCTCCTGACATGGCTGATAACAGATAGTAATAGATTGTATTCCCCTGTCCTACAGTCGGCCTCTCCTCTTCTGACATGGCTGATAACAGATAGTAATAGATTGTATTCTCCTGTCCTACAGTCGGCCTCTCCTCTCCTGACATGGCTGATAACAGATAGTAATAGATTGTATTCCCCTGTCATACAGTCGGCCTCTCCTCTCCTGACATGACTGATAACAGATAGTAATAGATTGTATTCTCCTGTCCTACAGTCGGCCTCTCCCCTCCTGACATGGCTGATAACAGATAGTAATAGATTGTATTCCCCTGTCCTACAGTCGGCCTCTCCTCTCCTGACATGGCTGATAACAGATAGTAATAGATTGTATTCCCATGTCCTACAGTCGGCCTCTCCTCTCCTGACATGGCTGATAACAGATAGTAATAGATTGTATTCCCCTGTCCTACAGTCGGCCTCTCCTCTCCTGACATAGCTGATAACAGATAGTAATAGATTGTATTCCCCTGTCCTACAGTCGGCCTCTCCTCTCCTGACATGGCTGATAACAGATAGTAATAGATTGTATTCCCCTGTCCTACAGTCGGCCTCTCCTCCCCTGATATGGCTGATAACAGATAGTAATAGATTGTATTCTCCTGTCCTACAGTCGGCTTCTCCTGTCCTACAGTCGGCCTCTCCTGTCCTGGCTGATAACAGGGAGCACTTCTCACAGTCACACACCAGGCTCCTATAAGTGTATATATATTATACAGCAGACTCCTATAGCTTACATGGGGAGTATAGGTGTTCTCTATTATATAGCAGGGCACCACAGTATACATGGGGGGGGGGGGGTATATATGTTCTGTACAGCAGACTCCTCACTACTCACATGACTTCCTCAGCTCTGCTGCTCCTCAGTCACTCCCCAGCTGGGATTACTCCCCTTCTTTATAACCTCCCCCTCCACCTTCTGCAGGTTGAGGGCGGGTCCTCAGTAGCTCCTCCATCTCCAGTGTTTTTTCTTTATCTGGGAAAGCTGGGTGACAGTCTCCACCATTACAGCTGCCTCTAGTCAGGGTCTGGTCACTACAAACAGTATGTTTAATAACCCCCCCCCCCCCCCCGCTCCCCCCAGATTTTGTCCACTGCTGAATATGTCTTGGGATCTGGAATGGCAATCACACAGCTTTCCCAGGAACAGAGTAATTGGTAAAATTTCTATCCTGATTACATGTCAGAGATCTGTAATATACTCCTCACCATGACACCCCATAGATCCCCGACCTCCTCATCATGATACCCCATACATCACCGACCTCCTCATCATCACACCCCATAGATCACCGATCTCCTCATCATCACACCCCATAGATCACCGACCTCCTCGTCATGACACCCCATAGATCACCGACCTCCCCATCATGACACCCCATACATCACCGATCTCCTCATCATCACACCCCATAGATCACCGACCTCCTCATCATCACACCCCATAGATCACCGACCTCCTCAACATGACACCCCATACATCACCGACCTCCTCATCATCACACCCCATAGATCACCGACCTCCTCGTCATGACACCCCATAGATCACCGACCTCCCCATCATGACAACCCATAGATCACCGACCTCCTCGTCATGACACCCCATAGATCACCGACCTCCCCATCATGACACCCCATAAATCACCGACCTCCTCACCATGACACCCCATAGATCACCGACCTCCTCAACATGACACCCCATAGATCACCGACCTCCTCAACATGACACCCCATAGATCACCGACCTCCCCATCATGACAACCCATAGATCACCGACCTCCTCGTCATGACACCCCATAGATCACCGACCTCCTCGTCATGACACCCCATAGATCACCGACCTCCCCATCATGACACCCCATACATCACCGACCTCCTCATCATCACACCCCATAGATCACCGACCTCCTCGTCATGACACCCCATAGATCACCGACCTCCCCATCATGACAACCCATAGATCACCGACCTCCTCCTCATGACACCCCATAGATCACCGACCTCCTCATCATCACACCCCATAGATCACCGACCTCCTCCTCATGACACCCCATAGATCACCGACCTCCTCATCATCACACCCCATAGATCACCGATCTCCTCATCATCACACCCCATAGATCACCGACCTCCTCATCATGACACCTCATAGATCACCGACCTCCCTATCAAGACACCCCATACATCACCGACCTCCTCATCATCACACCCCATAGATCACCGATCTCCTCATCATCACACCCCATAGATCACCTACCTCCTCATCATGACACCCCATAGATCACCGACCTCCCCATCATGACAACCCATAGATCACCGACCTCCTCGTCATGACACCCCATAGATCACCGACCTCCTCGTCATGACACCCCATAGATCACCGACCTCCTCATCATGACTCCCCATAGATCCCCGACCTTCTCCTCATGACACCCCATAGATCACCGACCTCCCCATCATGACTCCCCATAGATCACCGACCTTCTCCTCATGACACCCCACTGGATGGAGGGGTGCGGGGAGGAGGCGACCACTGTACGGAGAGGGTGCGGGAAGGAGGCGAACATTGCACGGAGGGAGTGCGGGGAGCAGGTGACCACTGCACATAGGGGGTGCGGGGAGGAGGCGACCACTGCATGGAGAGGGTGCGGGGAGGAGTTGACCACTACATAGGGAGGGAATCATCTGATCAGAAAAATGGTGTGTAGTAATTCAGTCTGTACTACAAGTGACATCGTCACACCCCAAAATCTAGAACGGGAGGCAGTGTGGACACAAACCAGCAGAAAGGGTTAACACCACATTGGGCTACCAGCCAGACGTCCAGCTAAAGGGGATCACTGACCTCACATCACCACTCTACAGGATATCATGGTGAACAGCAAGATGGCAATGGAGACCGAAATAGAGGTCTATCCCCTATAATGAGGAGTCCTGGAATGGAGGTCTATCCTCTATAGTGATGAGTCCTGGAATGGAGGTCTATCCTCTATAGTGATGTGTCCTGGAATGGAGGTCTATCCTCTATATAGTGAGGGGTCCTGGAATGGAGGTCTATCCCCTATAATGAGGAGTCCTGGAATGGAGGTCTATCCTCTATAGTGATGTGTCCTGGAATGGAGGTCTATCCTCTACAGTGAGGAGTCCTGGTATTGGAGGTCTATCCTCTATAGTGGTGTCCCAGAATGGAGGTCTATCCTCTATAGTGATGTGTCCTGGAATGGAGGTCTATCCTCTATAGTGAGGGGTCCTGGTATTGGAGGTCTATCCTCTATAGTGATGAGTCCTGAAATGGAGGTCTATCCTCTATAGTGAGGAGTCCTGGAATGGAGGTCTATCCTCTACAGTGAGGGGTCCTGGTATTGGAGGTCTATCCTCTATAGTGATGTGTCCTGGAATGGAGGTCTATCCTCTATAGTGATGTGTCCTGGACTGGAGGTCTATCTTCTGTAGTGAGGAGTCCTGGTATTGGAGGTCTATCTTCTGTAGTGAGGAGTCCTGGAATGGAGGTCTATCCTCTACAGTGAGGAGTCCTGGTATTTGAGGTCTATCCTCTATAGTGAGGAGTCCTGGAACGGAGGTCTATCCTCTATAGTGAGGAGTCCTGGAATTGGAGGTCTATCCTCTATAGTGAGGGGTCCTGGTATTGGAGGTCTATCCTCTATAGTGAGGAGTCCTGGTATTGGAGGTCTATCCTCTATAGTGAGGGGTCCTGGTATTGGAGGTCTATCCTCTATAGTGAGGGGTCCTGGTATTGGAGGTCTATCCTCTACAGTGATGTGTCCTGGAATGGAAGTCTATCCTCTATAGTGAGGAGTCCTGGAATGGAGGTCTATCCTCTATAGTGAGGAGTCCTGGAATGGAGGTCTATCCTCTACAGTGAGGAGTCCTGGAATGGAGGTCTATCCTCTATAGTGAGGAGTCCTGGAATGGAGGTCTATCCTCTATAGTGATGTGTCCTGGAATGGAGGTCTATCCTCTACAGTGAGGAGTCCTGGAATGGAGGTCTATCCTCTATAGTGATGTGTCCTGGAATGGAGGTCTATCCTCTATAGTGAGGAGTCCTGGAATGGAGGTCTATCCTCTATAGTGATGTGTCCTGGAATGGAGGTCTATCCTTTATAGTGAGGGGTCCTGGTATTGGAGGTCTATCCTCTATAGTGAGGGGTCCTGGTATTGGAGGTCTATCCTCTATAGTGAGGAGTCCTGGAATGGAGGTCTATCCTCTATAGTGAGGAGTCCTGGACTGGAGGTCTATCCTCTATAGTGGGGAGTCCTGGTATTGGAGGTCTATCCTCTATAGTGAGGAGTCCTGGTATTGGAGGTCTATCCTCTATAGTGAGGAGTCCTGGTATTGGAGGTCTATCCTCTATAGTAATGAGTCCTAGAATGGAGGTCTATCCTCTATAGTGAGGAGTCCTGGACTGGAGGTCTATCCTCTATAGTGGGGAGTCCTGGTATTGGAGGTCTATCCTCTATAGTGAGGAGTCCTGGTATTGGAGGTCTATCCTCTATAGTGATGGGTCCTGGAATGGAGGTCTATCCTCTATAGTAATGAGTCCTGGAATGGAGGTCTATCCTCTATAGTGAGGGGTCCTGGTATTGGAGGTCTATCCTCTATAGTGATGTGTCCTGGAATGGAGGTCTATCTTCTATAGTGATGTGTCCTGGAATGGAGGTCTATCTTCTATAGTAATGAGTCCTGGAATGGAGGTCTATCCTCTATAGTGAGGGGTCCTGGTATTGGAGGTCTATCCTCTATAGTGATGTGTCCTGGAATGGAGGTCTATCTTCTATAGTGATGTGTCCTGGACTGGAGGTCTATCCTCTATAGTGAGGAGTCCTGGTATTGGAGGTCTATCCTCTATAGTGAGGAGTCCTGGTATTGGAGGTCTATCCTCTATAGTGAGGAGTCCTGGTATTGGAGGTCTATCCTCTATAGTGAGGAGTCCTGGTATTGGAGGTCTATCCTCTATAGTGAGGAGTCCTGGAATGGAGGTCTATCCTCTATAGTGAGGAGTCCTGGAATGGAGGTCTATCCTCTATAGTGATGGGTCCTGGAATGGAGGTCTATCCTCTATAGTGATGGGTCCTGGAATGGAGGTCTATCCTCTGTAGTGAGGCGTCCTGGAATGGAGGTCTATCCTCTATAGTGAGGAGTCCTGGTATTGGAGGTCTATCCTCTATAGTGAGGAGTCCTGGTATTGGAGGTCTATCCTCTATAGTGAGGGGTCCTAGTATTGGAGGTCTATCCTCTACAGTGATGTGTCCTGGAATGGAAGTCTATCCTCTATAGTGAGGAGTCCTGGAATGGAGGTCTATCCTCTATAGTGAGGAGTCCTGGAATGGAGGTCTATCCTCTACAGTGAGGAGTCCTGGAATGGAGGTCTATCCTCTATAGTGAGGAGTCCTGGAATGGAGGTCTATCCTCTATAGTGATGTGTCCTGGAATGGAGGTCTATCCTCTACAGTGAGGAGTCCTGGAATGGAGGTCTATCCTCTATAGTGATGTGTCCTGGAATGGAGGTCTATCCTCTATAGTGAGGAGTCCTGGAATGGAGGTCTATCCTCTATAGTGATGTGTCCTGGAATGGAGGTCTATCCTTTATAGTGAGGGGTCCTGGTATTGGAGGTCTATCCTCTATAGTGAGGGGTCCTGGTATTGGAGGTCTATCCTCTATAGTGAGGAGTCCTGGAATGGAGGTCTATCCTCTATAGTGAGGAGTCCTGGAATGGAGGTCTATTCTCTATAGTGAGGAGTCCTGGACTGGAGGTCTATCCTCTATAGTGGGGAGTCCTGGTATTGGAGGTCTATCCTCTATAGTAATGAGTCCTAGAATGGAGGTCTATCCTCTATAGTGAGGAGTCCTGGAATGGAGGTCTATCCTCTATAGTGAGGAGTCCTGGACTGGAGGTCTATCCTCTATAGTGGGGAGTCCTGGACTGGAGGTCTATCCTCTATAGTGGGGAGTCCTGGTATTGGAGGTCTATCCTCTATAGTGATGGGTCCTGGAATGGAGGTCTATCCTCTATAGTAATGAGTCCTGGAATGGAGGTCTATCCTCTATAGTGAAGGGTCCTGGTATTGGAGGTCTATCCTCTATAGTGATGTGTCCTGGAGTGGAGGTCTATCTTCTATAGTGATGTGTCCTGGAATGGAGGTCTATCTTCTATAGTAATGAGTCCTGGAATGGAGGTCTATCCTCTATAGTGAGGGGTCCTGGTATTGGAGGTCTATCCTCTACAGTGATGTGTCCTGGAATGGAGGTCTATCTTCTATAGTGATGTGTCCTGGTATTGGAGGTCTATCCTCTATAGTGAGGAGTCCTGGTATTGGAGGTCTATCCTCTATAGTGAGGAGTCCTGGTATTGGAGGTCTATCTTCTATAGTGATGTGTCCTGGAATGGAGGTCTATCTTCTATAGTAATGAGTCCTGGAATGGAGGTCTATCCTCTATAGTGAGGAGTCCTGGTATTGGAGGTCTATCCTCTATAGTGAGGAGTCCTGGTATTGGAGGTCTATCCTCTATAGTGAGGAGTCCTGGTATTGGAGGTCTATCCTCTATAGTGAGGAGTCCTGGTATTGGAGGTCTATCCTCTATAGTGAGGAGTCCTGGTATTGGAGGTCTATCCTCTGTAGTGAGGAGTCCTGGTATTGGAGGTCTATCCTCTATAGTGAGGAGTCCTGGAATGGAGGTCTATCCTCTATAGTGAGGAGTCCTGGAATGGAGGTCTATCCTCTATAGTGATGGGTCCTGGAATGGAGGTCTATCCTCTGTAGTGAGGAGTCCTGGTATTGGAGGTCTATCCTCTATAGTGAGGAGTCCTGGTATTGGAGGTCTATCCTCTATAGTGAGGAGTCCTGGAATGGAGGTCTATCCTCTATAGTGAGGAGTCCTGGAATGGAGGTCTATCCTCTATAGTGATGAGTCCTGGAATGGAGGTCTATCCTCTGTAGTGAGGCGTCCTGGAATGGAGGTCTATCCTCTATAGTGAGGCGTCCTGGAATGGAGGTCTATCCTCTATAGTGAGGAGTCCTGAAATGGAGGTCTATCCTCTATAGTGAGGCGTCCTGGAATGGAGGTCTATCCTCTATAGTGAGGCGTCCGGCCACAAGACTATACCAGAGGCTGATCCAGCAGCGCCCCCATGTAAAGTGCAGTACACTGATACATATGTATGGGGATAATGGCACTCCTTAAGGAGAGACCACCTATTAGGTGTGTGGAGACAGATACGGATACAGCCATAGTCACTCCAGTGCAAGGGATCATGGGAGGAATATGCAAATCTGTCTCCCAAGATGTAAATAGGGAGACAGTGCCTCTGTTATGCTGCCCTCTATAGGAAGCACCCTGAACATCATGCCCGACTTTCCCAGAAGCCTTTACTGCATAATGTGGGATTTTTACCAAGTCAGTTTCTCAGCTACGACCGGCCGTTTAGGTTTGGTTGGACCAGGGCCGGATTGAGATGAATAGAGGCCCCAGGCTCTGCCACTTATGGGCTCTGCCACTTATGGGCTCTGCCACTTATGGGCTCTGCCACTTATGGGCTCTGCCCCTTATGGGCTCTGCCACTTATAGGCTCTGCCCCTTATGAGGCTCTGCCACTTATAGGCTCTGCCCCTTATGAGGCTCTGCCCCTTGTAGGCTCTGTCCCTTGTAGGCTCTGCCCCTTGTAGGCTCTGCCCCTTATAGGCTCTGCACTTATAGGCTCCGCCCCTTATAGGCTCCCTTATAGGCTCTGCCACTTGTAGGCACTGCCCCTTATAGGCTCTGCCCCTTGTAGGCTCTGCCCCTTATGAGGCTCTGTCCCTTATGGGCTCTGCCCCTTGTAGGCTCTGCCCCTTGTAGGCTCTGCCACTAGTAGGCTCTGCCCCTTATGGGCTTTGCCCCTTGTAGGCTCTGCCACTTATAAGCTCTGCCCCTTGTAGGCTCTGCCCCTTGTAGGCTCTGCCCCTTATAGGCTCTGCCCCTTATGAGGCCCTTTCACCTCCCATTTTTAATGCCATGAGAGATCATACAACCCATCGTCCCTGCGCTATCAGTAGGTCACATGACACCTGATGTTATTGGTAATAACCTTTATATAAAATGTGACACGGATAATAAATAATAAAAAAGTCGAGAAAACTTATTCTTACATTTATTGTCTGCCCCATATAGAGCGCTGGTAACAATAACTAATCAAACCTAACGAGCTGACGAGTGCTACAGATTCAGCATGAAATTGCTCGTCTCACCATTGTGGCGATCGCGGCTTATCCGCAATCTAGTCACAACATAACAAATGACTCTAAAGTAACTGAACAAATACTTTATGGTCGAGAGCGCGATCCTTCATTGCTGCTCACCGCGTCAAAGTCGATACAGTAGAAGAGAGAGCGACGTGCGTCAGCTTCCGGTTTTTGTATGTCGCGGGTTATTGCTGCCCTCTGGTGGTAGCTCCGCCACAATACATTCTTCTGTTGTTTATTAGTCGCTAGCTGGTACCCGCGACTTGGTCTGCGGTGATTGTAGTAGTGGGTATATACAGGCGCGGGTAAGGTTTTCGTAGTGTGTATAAGGTATGGGATATGAAATGTAACTTGCTGTAATTCAGAGAATCCGTGAGACTTTTGTGTTGCAGTTACTTTGTATTAGAGCTGCTATATATACGGTGTTGTGAGAAACTTTACATAGTGACTTTGGGACAGAAGTATTTGAAGTTAACCCTTTCCCGCCGATAGCATTTTTTGCTTTTCGTTTTTGACTCCCCTCCTTCTAAACCCCATAACTTTTTTATTTCTCCGCTCCCAGAGTCATATGAGGTCTTAATTTTTCCTGGGACAAATTTTTCTTCATGATGCCACCATTAATTATTCTATATAATGTACTGGGAAGCAGGGAAAAAATTCAGAATGGGGTGGATTTGAAGAAAAAATGCATTTCTGCGACTTTCTTACGGGCTTTGGTTTTACGGCGTTCACTGTGCAACCAAAATGACATGTCCCCTGTATTCTGTGTTTCGTTACGATTCCGGGGATACCAAATTTATATGGTTTTATTTACATTTTGGCCCCTTAAAAAAAATCCAAAACTGTGTTAAAAAATTATTTTTTGAAAACTCGCCATATTCCGACAGCCGTAACTTTTTTATACTTGCGTGTACGGGGATGTATAGGGCGTCTTTTTTTGCGGGAATGGGTGTACTTTGTAGTTCTACCATTTTCGGGAAATGTTATTGCTTTGATCACTTTTTATTCAAATTTTTAGCAGAATCAAAACAGTGAAAAAATGGCAGTTTGGCACTTTTGACCATTTTTCCCGCTACGGCGTTTACCGAACAGGAAAAATATTTGTATAGCTTTGTAGAGCGGGCGATTTCGGACGCGGGGATACCTAACATGTATGTATTTCACAGTTTTTAACTACTTTTATATGTGTTCTAGGGAAAGGGGGGTGATTTGAATTTTTAATCCTTTTTATTTATTTTTTTTTATATTTTTTTTACTTTTTTTAAACTTTTTTTTTGCATTTATTAGACCTCCTAGGGGTATTGACATGGGTGGGCGGTGTCGCGGATTGTCAGAGTGGTGGGGGAAAACATGGCTGCTCTGGAGCGTTATAGAGCGCCTCCTGGAGTATCGTTAAGGTGAGGGGCAAAGTGTTAAAGTATCTGTATATGAGATTGTGTGGGGTTAGGGGCGAGGCTGTAGAGGGCAATATGAATTTTGTGGCTTGCTATGGTCCAAAGTGTGTGAGATTGCAGAGATGGTGGTGTGAGTTTGGGGTTTGTGGGGGTCCTGGCACAAACGTATGTGCGCTATTGTGACAAAAAGTAGCCTATTGTTTAATCGAGTGTAATAACTATGTTTGTGGAAAATTTCAGCCAAATCGGTGGAGCGGTTTTTGCGTGATTGACCGCCAAACATCCGAACATCCAAAGGGTCCTGGGAAAAACGTATGTGAGCTATTGTGACGAAAAGTAGCCTATTGCACAATCGAGTGTAGGGACTATGTTTGTGGAAAATTTCAGCCAATTCGGGGTCCAAAGTGTGTGAGATTGCAGAGATAGTGGTGTGAGTTTGGTTTTTGTGGGGGTCCTGGGAAAAACGTATGTGCGCTATTGTGACAAAAAGTAGCCTATTGTTTAATCGGGTGTATTAACTATGTTTGTGGAAAATTTCAGCCAAATCGGTCGAGCGGTTTTTCCGTGATTGAGGAACAAACATCCGAACATGCAAACATCCAAACACACAAACCCACAAACTTTCACATTTATAATATTAATAGGATAGGCGTAGAATTGCTCCTTATTTTCGGCTGTGTTTGTGTTCACTGTTTTTAGGAGATTTTAATTTTGCTAACAATTTGAATGTAGGCCCCTCTTGGTCTTGAGGCCCTAGACTGAAGCCTAGTTAGCCTATTGGTGAATCCGACACTGGTGAGGATGAATTTTGTCAGTTTTACCACCGATTCAGCGTTCATACCTCTTTTAGACTTTTAGAATTTTAGACCATTCTTCTATGGCAAACTGCTCGCGGTCCCCCCTGAGATGTGAAGGGGGCCTTCTCCAAACTGCCACCAAGAGATCTCTCCTCCCCCTCCCCCACAGGTGTTCTATGGGATTCAGGGCTGGACTCATTGCTGCCACTTTACAAGTCTCCAGGGCTTTCTCTCACCACCATTTTCTAGTGCTGACCTGAAGTGTGTTTTGGGTCCTTGTCCTGCTGGAAGAGCCCTGACCTCTGAGGGAGACCCCGCTTTCTCACACTGGGCCCTACATGATGCTGCACAATGTGTTGGTCGTCTTCAGACTTCATAATGCCATGCACACGGTCAAGCAGTCCAGTGCCAGAGGCAGCAAAGCAACCCCAAACCATCAGGGACCTCCGCCATGTCTGACTGTAGGGGGCGTCTTCTTTTCTTTGAAGGCCTCTTTTTTCCTGTAAACTCTATGTTGAGGCCTTCTCCTACTTTTGTCTCCTTTTGTCTCCTCTGAACCAGAACGGTTTTGGCTTTCTCAGGTAAGTTTTGGCAAACTCCAGCCTGGCTTCTGTCTGTGGGTAAGAAGTGGGGTCTTCCTGGGTCTCCTACCATACAGTCCCTTCTCATTCAGACGCTGACCCTGGATAGTACGGGGTGACACTGTTGTACCCTCGCACTGCAGGGCAGCTTGGACTTGTTTGGATGTTAGTCGCGGTTCTTTATCCGCCATCCGCACAATCTTGTGGTGAAATCTCTGGTCAATGTTTCTTCTCCGTCCACATCTAGGGAGGTTAGCCACAGGGCCATGGGCTTTACACTTCTTACTGACACTGCGCACGGTAGACACAGGAACATTCAGGGCTTTGGAGATGGACTTGTAGCCTTGAGATTGCTCAGGCTTCCTCACAATTTTGCTTCTCAAGTCCTCAGACAGTTCTTTGGTCTTCTTTTTTTTCTCCATGCTCAATGTGGTGACACAAGGACACAGGACAGAGGTGGAGTCAACTTTAATCCATTTCAACTGGCTGCAAGTGTGATTTAGTTATTGCCACCACCTGTTAGGTGCCTCAGGTAAGTAACAGGTGCTGTTAATTACACAAATTAGAGAAGCATCACATGATTTTTCAAACAGTGCCAATACTTTTGTCCACCCCCTTGTTGATGTTTGATATGGAATTATATCCAATTTGGCTTTTTGACAATTCTTTTTGTGATTTTCCATTGAAGACAAATTAAATGAAGAAAATACCAAAGAATTTGTGACTGCAATCATTATCTGGGAGAACACAAGGATTATCTGACAGAACTGCAGGGGGGCCAATAGTTTTGGCCAACAGTGTACAAGGCTCTAGTCACCCCAAGGGCCAACAAATCTCTGCAGGTAGAGGCTGAAGTCACCTGAAGGGCCCCAATCTCTGCTGGAGCTCAGCTTAATGGCCTGGAACTTCATTTGTACGGGCTCATGTTAAGGGCCATAAAAGTGAATTTTGGGAGGTCTCCCCACATCACACACATCCACAATGACAGGTCAGGGGGGGACTGAAGGATTTCCCATTGTCTATTCCATCTGTGTTTGTCATGGGGAACATGATATAAAGGGGGGCTTGGTAATGTTTGTGGAGCTTACATTGGGGTTTGTGTCCCTCCATTTGGGGAGTAAAGAAGGTTTCCAGGTATTTTCCCACTTAGATAGAGGTTGTAGTGAGTGTGTATAGTGTGTAGTTGTTAGGCTGTGATAGGGGGGTAATAGAGGGGCTTTGGGGTGTTAGATGCCCCCAGACATGCGCCCCCTGCTGTCCCAGTTACATTGCAGAGGTGTTGCATCATTTCCTGGGGTGTCATAGTGGACTTGGTGACTCTCCTGAGGTGAATGGTGGGATCCCCTGAAACGGAGCATTTTCTCCCATAGACTATAATGGGGTTCCAGATTCCTGCCAATAGTCCAATATTGAGATGCGATTCGGAACGAATGAACATCGAATATTTTACTGTTCGCTCATCTCTAGTTGTATTCTGTCATCATTATGAATGAGCCATTAGAAAAGGTTTCACCTACTGAAGACTCTCGAGTTTTTTGTTTTATATATTTCATACCCACTGGTTAACACGGTACGAGAACAACATTTTCCTTTTACCAGATTCTCGTAGAACCTGCGTAACTACAACGTAAGGTGCCGAGCGGAGTAAGGGGGCGATAATGAGGTGTCACTGTGCGAGGGGACCCGGGCGTGTGAAGGTGTCATCCATGATTCACACTCAGCCAGGATCGGGGGCTATAAATAACTGCAGCCCAGAGTCACTCCAATGCTCAGATTCATAATGGGACTGATCATCAAAAATCAGCAGGGGCAAAATCTGAAAATCTGCCCTCTGTGCTGCCCCTGTAAATGCTGCAGATAGTCCACGGCAATAACATTATGATCAGCCTGTCCGCAGCTCCGCGCTCTGCCCCATGTATTATGTTCAGCCCGTCCCCACCTCGTGCTCTGCCCCATCTATTATAGTCACTCCTCCCCACCTCCACGCTCTTCCTCATTTACTATAGTCAGCCCATCCCCACCGTCGCGCTCTGCCCCATCTATTATAATCAACCGGTCCCCACCTCTGCGCTCTTCCCCTTTCACTATAGTCAGCCCGTCCCCACCTCCGTGCTCTGCCCCATCTATTATAGTCAGCCCGTCCCCACCTCCGTGCTCTGCCCCATCTATTATAATCAGCCCGTCCCCACCTCCGTGCTCTGCCCCATCTATTATAGTCACTCCTCCCCACCTCCACGCTCTTCCTCATTTACTATAGTCAGCCCATCCCCACCGTCGCGCTCTGCCCCATCTATTATAATCAACCCGTCCCCACCTCTGCGCTCTTCCCCTTTCACTATAGTCAGCCCTTCCCCACCTCCGTGCTCTGCCCCATCTATTATAGTCAGCCCGTCCCCACCTCCGTGCTCTGCCCCATCTATTATAATCAGCCCGTCCCCACCTCCGTGCTCTGCCCCATCTATTATAATCAGCCCGTCCCCACCTCCGTGCTCTGCCCCATCTATTATAGTCACTCCTCCCCACCTCCACGCTCTTCCCCATTTACTATAGTCAGCCCATCCACACCGTCGCGCTCTGCCCCATCTATTATAATCAACCCGTCCCCACCTCTGCGCTCTTCCCCATTCACTATAGTCAGCCCATCCCCACCTCCGTGCTCTGCCCCATCTATTATAGTCAGCCCGTCCCCACCTCCGCGTTCTGCACCATCTATTATAGTCAGCCCGTCCCCACCTCCGTGCTCTGCCCCATCTGTTATAGTCAACCCGTCCGCACCTCCGTGCTCTGCCCCATCTATTATAGTCAGTCCGTCCGCACCTCCGCTCTTTCCCCTCTATTATAGTCAGCCCATCCCCACCTCCGCGCTCTGCCCCATCTATTATAATCAGCCCATCTCCACCTCTGCGCTCTGCCCCATCTATTATAGTCAGCCCATCTCCACCTCCGTGCTCTGCCCCATCTATTATAGTCAGCCCATCTCCACCTCCGCGCTCTGCCCCATCTATTATAATCAGCCCATCTCCACCTCCGTGCTCTGCCCCATCTATTATAGTCAGCCCATCTCCACCTCCGTGCTCTGCCCCATCTATTATAGTCAGCCCATCTCCACCTCCGCGCTCTGCCCCATCTATTATAATCAGTCTGTCCGCACCTCCGTGCTCTGCCCCATCTATTATAGTCAGCCCATCTCCACCTCTGTGCTCTGCTCCATCTATTATAGTCAGCCCATCTCCACCTCCGTGCTCTGCCCCATCTATTATAGTCAGTCTGTCCGCACCTCCGTGCTCTGCCCCATCTATTATAGTCAGCCCGTCCCCACCTCCGTGCTCTACCCCATCTATTATAGTCAGCCCTTCCCCACCTCCATGCTCTGCTCCATCTATTATAGTCAGCCCATCTCCACCTCTGTGGTCTGCCCCTTCTATTATAATCAGCCCGTCTGCAGCTCCGTGCTCTGCCCCATCTATTATAATCAGCCCGTTCCCACCTCTGTGCTCTGCCCCATCTATTATAATCAGCCCGTTCCCACCTCTGTGCTCTGCCCCATCTATTATAGTCAGCCCGTCCGCAGCTCCGCCCCATCTATTATAATCAGCCCATCCCCACCTCCGTGCTCTGCCCCATCTATTATAGGAAGAATATGCAAATCTGTCTCCCAAGATGTGAACAGAGAGACAGTGCCTCTGTTATGCTGCCCTCTATAGGAAGCACCCGGAACATCATGCTCGACTTTCCAGAAGTCTTCACTGCATGATGCGAGGTTATAACCTAATCAATTTCTCAGCTACGGACGGCGCCGTTTCTGTCTCTTTGGACTTCATCAGCGCAGCCTAGAGAGAACTGATTTGGTTTAAGTGAGAGGCTGAAAGACCAGATTATGGGGATAACGTCTGTCCCTGATTACATCTTGGGAGACAGATTTGCATATTCTTCCCATGTTCCCTTGCAGTGGAGCAACTATGGCTGTATAAGTCTCCACACAGCTGAGAAGGTGGTCTCTCCCTAAGGAAAGATGTGATCCCCATAAGATGTAAACAGGGAGACAGTGCCTATGTTATGGTGCCCTCTATTGGGAAGTAAGCCATTCTGCTGCTGCGCTGTACTACCTCCAGGGGGCAGCACATACACCCCACATTACCAGCCTACATCTCCTTCCAGGTTTGTTACTTATCATGACCAGATGTGGCTGTAGCCTGGCAGAGACTCCTTCGGGGGGCGCCATAACCCATATAGCTATTATTGTAAGGCAGCCATGACTGTCCACATCAGTAATGGCAGAACAGCGCACAACTGCATTCAGGCCGTGGGGGTGACAAGCGACGGGCGGGTGACATGTGCATGTGACAAATGCATTTACTGACCAAATTACTGTCACCTGTCTCTCCTAGACTGACACAGTGTAACAGCCCCTCAGCAGTGGCAGCAGGACTAGATCAAGAGCAGCTTCAGTTCATTGTCATCTACCCCCCCCTCCTCCAGATTCTGCAGAATTGGGTCCAATGGTTGGGCATGGCTGTAAGCTGTTCTGCAGCAGCTGTGGTCTGTCATCACTCAGGCAGCTACTATAAACAGCACAGGAGACCGAGACACTGAGCAGCTGCCCCCCCACCCCCAGGACATTAACCCCGTAAGCGCTGCAGGGGGGTGGGGCATCAAAAGAAGCTCCAGGACAAGTCATCTGACTGCGAGAGGGGAGGGGGGGTCTGTGACTGTGTGCGACAATGTGTGACAGTGTATGATTGTGTGTGACAATGTGTCAGTGTGTGATAGTGTGACTGTGTGCGACAGTGTGCAACAGTGTATGATTGTGTGTGATAGTGTATGATAGTGTGTGACTGTGTGCGACAGTGTATGATAGTGTATGATAGTGTGTGACTGTGTGCGACATTGTGTGATAGTGTGTGACAATGTATGACTGCATGCAACAGTGAGTGACAATAAGTGAGAGTGTGTAACAAAGTGTGACAGTATGCGACAATGTATGACTGTGTGTGACAGTATGTGATAGTGTGTGACAATGTCTGATAGCCTACTAATATTATACATGTGACAGTTTGGATGTTTGTTCCTCAATCACAGAAACCACTGAGCGGATTTGGATGAGATTTGTCCCATAGATACTCTGTAACCTGGAGTAACACATCTGCTACTTTGTATCCCGGTACATGACATGGCTTCACTACTGTTCTGGATACTTTGTATCCCGGTACATGACATGGCTTCACTACTGTTCTGGATTTATGGTCACATACTATATTACACTGCTCCTGCAGCCGCTTATCTCAGGTCCCAGGTCTGTTATCTCTCTATGTAACACTCAGCTAACCCTCAGTCCATTGTGTACAAGCATCTGCATATTATCTGATCTGCTCCTGTGCTGACACACTGACATGGGCAAACCCCTTTAGAGCTAGTTCACATATAAATTACATAATTAGGGAGTGGACCTTGCTGCGTTTTTTATAAAAACAGCTTCCAAAAACGCCAGACGGTTTTTCCCGTCCCGTAGAGAGAATATGTCGCAAAAAACGCAACACATTGGTTTTCTGCGCGTTTTTATGCAAAAAAAAAAAAGTGCGTTCTGCGCTTCCCATTCACTTCTATTGTTTTCCTCAGTCCTGTGGCTTCTATTCTTCTGCTAGCCCTCTACATAGTCCACTATAGGGGCCGATTCTGACGCGTGTGAACTAGCCCTAGCTCCACATTGGCAGATTGCTGATATTACACATGGCGGGAAAATCTAATGTGTCGCAAACACTGAGAGCTATGAAGGAGCCAGAAGTCACAGAGTTCTCCTCAAGCGGAGCTGACGGGATCATCGACACCAACAACCCGCTCATTATATGGTGTCCCAGCGAGCTGCTGAGATACCGGAACAATCACAGGCACAGCGCGAGGAATGAGTGCAGCAGCAGGACAGCTTAAGAGCAGCCGAAACGCCAGAGCAGGCAGAAGCTCGTATATAATAAGCCCCGGGATATATAACGGGTAATGGCCGCACTTGCTGTCACTTCGAGGACTTGGACATGTCCCGGAGACCTGCAGGGCACTGACTGTTACCTCAGGAGCAGCTCTCCCGCCTCTGTCACGTGTCCGCACTGTTAGCTCCGCCCTCTCAGGGCGGTCTTGGTTCTGTTGTATCCGCCCAATTCTCTTAGCCACGCCTCTCACACCTGCCCTCTCTGTTGTTTCACTTTTGCTTTAGCTCCGCCCTCTTCGATCTTCCTCCTTATCCCCGCCCCTTTCTGTCTGACCCGACCTCCGGTGTTCTCCGCCCCTTCCCTCGGTCCCGCCTCCCGCACTCCCCCCCTGTTTCTGGGTTTCGGGGGGGCGGGGCGGCTCCAGGAAGCGGCTCACATTCCCGGTGTCAGTCGGAGCCTGGAGACCTCGGGGCTCGCACAGATCTGCTCACCCCGGGGCCCCGTACACCTCATCCTCCGGGCCCCCGTACACTTCATCCTCCGGGCCCCACATCGATCTGCTCACCCCCGGACCCCGCACAGACCTCCCCGGGGCCCCGTACACTTCATCCCCCGAGCTCCGCACAGATCTGCTCACCCCCGGGGCCCCGTGCACTTCATCCTCCGGGCCCCACACCGATCTCCTCACCCCCGGACCCCGCACAGACCTCCCTGGGGCCCCGTACACTTCATCCCCCGGGGCCCGCACACCTCTGCTGTCCCCCTGTCACTGCCGGTACATGGGCACATGGGGCGCTAGCTGTGCTGCTCAGGGGCCCCTGAGTGTGGTGGACATGCCGGGCTGGTGCAGGTAGTGGGGCCCCCCCTGTGTGCAGACCCCCCAGCACTATGGCCGATCACCTGGAGTTGCTGTCAGAGATGCCGGCGGTCAGCCGTATGAGTACACAGGAGCGGCTGAAACACGCGCAGAAGAGACGGGCGCAACAGCTGAAGAAGTGGGCGCAGGCCGAGAAAGAGGCGCAGGGCAAGAAGGCGAAGGTGCGCCCTAAAAAAACAGGGAGCAAGGACGAGCGCAGGGTAGTGTTCCCGCAAAATGTCACCCTCCTGGAGGCCGCAGCCCGCAACGACGTGGACGAAGGTGAGAGACTGTGTGATGTAAGTCCCCGAAATACTGCACCCCTTATATATGTCCCCGAAATACTGCACCCCTTATATATGTCCCCGAAATACTGCACCCCTTATATATGTCCCCGAAATACTGCACCCCTTATATATGTCCCCGAAATACTGCACCCCTTATATATGTCCCCGAAATACCGCAACCCCTATATAAGTCCCGAAATACCGCTCCCCTTATATATGTCCCTGAAATACTGCACCCCTTATATATGTCCCCGAAATACCGCACCCCTTATATACGATACCACAAGACACCTGCAGAGATCTAGTGGAGTCCAGAACTAGAGGGATCAGATACCACAGGACACCCACAGAGATCTAGTGGAGTCCAGGTCAGGAAGGATCAGATACCACAAGACACCTGCAGAGATTTAGTGGAATCCAGTACTAGAGGGATCAGATACCACAGGATACTGTAGAGATGTAGTGGAGTCCAGGTCTGGAGGGATCAGATACCACAGGACACCCACAGAGATCTAGTGGAGTCCAGGCCTGGAGGAGTCAGATACCACAGGATACTGCAGAGATCTAGTGGAATCCAGGTCAGGAGGGGTTAGATACCACAGGACACTGCAGAGATCTAGTGGAGTCCAGGTCAGGAGGGGTCAGATACCACAGGACACTGCAGAGATCTAGTGGAGTCCAGGTCATGAAGGGTCAGATACCACAGGACACTGCAGAGATCTAGTGGAGTCCAGGTCAGGAGGGGTCAGATACCACAGGACACCTGCAGAGATCTAGTGGGGTCCAGGTCAGGAGGGGTCAGATACCACAGGACACCTGCAGAGATCTAGTGGGATCCAGGTCTGGAGGGATCAGATACCACAGGACACTGCAGAGATCTAGTGGAGTTCAGGCCTGGAGGGGTCAGATACCACAGGACACTGCAGAGATCTAGTGGAGTTCAGGCCTGGAGGGGTCAGATACCACAGGACACTGCAGAGATCTAGTGGAGTCCAGGTCAGGAGGGGTCAGATACCACAGGACACTGCAGAGATCTAGTGGAGTTCAGGCCTGGAGGGGTCAGGTACCACAGGACACTGCAGAGATCTAGTGGAGTTCAGGCCTGGAGGGGTCAGATACCACAGGACACTGCAGAGATCTAGTTGAGTCCAGGTCAGGAGGGGTCAGATACCACAGGACACCTGCAGAGATCTAGTGGGGTCCAGGTCTGGAGGGATCAGATACCACAGGACACCTGCAGAGATCTAGTGGGGTCCAGGTCTGGAGGGATCAGATACCACAGGACACTGCGGAGATCTAGTGGAGTTCAGGCCTGGAGGGGTCAGATACCACAGGACACCTGCAGAGATCTAGTGGGGTCCAGGCCTGGGGGGGGGGTCAGATACCTCAGGACACTGCAGAGATCTAGTGGAGTCCAGGTCAGGAAGGATCAGATACCACAGGACACTGCAGAGATCTAGTGGAGTCCATCTCTGGAGGGGTCAGATACCACAGGATAATGCAGAGATCTAGTGGAGTCCATCTCTGGAGGGGTCAGATACCACAGGACACTGCAGAGATCTAGTGGAGTCCATCTCTGGAGGGGTCAGATACCACAGGATAATGCAGAGATCTAGTGGAGTCCAGCTCTGGAGGGATCAGATGCCACAGGACACTGCAGAGAATTAGTAGAGTCGAGGTCAGGAAGAGTCAGATACCCCAGGACACTGCAGAGATCTAGTGGGGTCCAGGTCAGGAGGGGTCAGATACCACAGGACACTGCAGAGATCTAGAGGAGTCCAGGTCTGGAGGGATCAGATACCACAGGACACTGCAGAGATCTAGTGGAGTCCATCTCTGGAGGGGTCAGATACCACAGGACACTGCAGAGATCTAGTGGAGTCCATCTCTGGAGGGGTCAGATACCACAGGACACTGCAGAGATCTAGTGGAGTCCATCTCTGGAGGGGTCAGATACCACAGGATAATGCAGAGATCTAGTGGAGTCCAGCTCTGGAGGGATCAGATGCCACAGGACACTGCAGAGAATTAGTAGAGTCGAGGTCAGGAAGAGTCAGATACCCCAGGACACTGCAGAGATCTAGTGGGGTCCAGGTCAGGAGGGGTCAGATACCACAGGACACTGCAGAGATCTAGAGGAGTCCAGGTCTGGAGGGATCAGATACCACAGGACACTGCAGAGATCTAGTGGAGTCCATCTCTGGAGGGGTCAGATACCACAGGACACTGCAGAGATCTAGTGGAGTCCATCTCTGGAGGGGTCAGATACCACAGGACACTGCAGAGATCTAGTGGAGTCCGGCCCTTCTGATATATCTGTTTAGTGTCGGGGGTATTCTATATTCTAGCGAGTTTTCCTGAGGTCATGGTTGGTGCGGCCTTGTCTCTGGTATCTCCGCCGCCATCTTTGTTCCTCTCGCTGCCGCTCAGCATTCGGCTCGGCACTTCCTGTAATGTAATCGTCCTCTCTGGACCTTTGTCTCATTTCCCTGTTATTGTTCCTGTGTCCGCCTGATCCTGACACTGGTGGCTGCCGGCCCTTTAAGGAAGCTCCACGTGTGACTTGCGAGCAGGCTTCCTGTTTGGTCGGAGACTCCAGGCGACATTTGGGCCAGGCGGGCGGCAGACGCCTGACAATCTGTATAATAGAATTAGTGTAATGGAATCAGGAGGGATCGGCTCTATGTGATGAGCAGTGACAGCCGCCTCGGGCTCAGTGGCAGCTAATGACATTACTGAGGTTGGGGGCACCAGGCGCCTCACCGGCAGCTATAGGAATAAGAGAGGCCACAGGTGATAGCAGTGTCATACATGGCTGGTGTGGCGGAGCAGCCCGTGGGCATTAGTGGCAGAGGTGACCGATCATCCAGCTCTGTCCGCACTGCATGAGAAGGGTAAAGGGATTAGAACGCACCTCCCTCCTCACACCCCCAACCCCATATCTGAATGATCATAGGACTTCTCTATATACCCCTTTATAAGATGGAGGAGGGACATCACACCTTTTGACCCTAGGGGGTAATTTGACCACCATATGTTGTTATCCTAACCCTGGCTGGTGGGGGAAGGCAGGGTGATGCCTGGGCCGAGCTCTTCTCTTCACTCCTCCTGACTTTTGGGGTTATATCTGACGCCGGGCTCTTCTCTTCGTTCCTTCTGACTTTTGGGGTTATATCTGACGCCGAGCTCTTCTCTTTGCTCCTCCTGACTTTTGGGGTTATATCTGACGCCGGACTCTTCTCTTCACTCCTCCTGACTTTGGGGGTATATCTGACGCCGGGCTCTTCTCTTCGTTCCTCCTGACTTTTGGGGTTATATCTGACGCCGGGCTCTTCTCTTCGTTCCTCCTGACTTTTGGGGTTATATCTGACGCCGGGCTCTTCTCTTCCTTCCTCCTGACTTTTGGGGTGTATATCTGACGCCGGGCTCTTCTCTTCGTTCCACCTGACTTTTGGGGTATATCTGACGCCGGGCTCTTCTCTTTGCTCCTCCTGACTTTTGGGTGTATATCTGACGCCGGGCTCTTCTCTTCGTTCCTCCTGACCTTTGAGGTTATATCTGACGCCGGGCTCTTCTCTTCGTTCCTCCTGACCTTTGGGGTTATATCTGACGCCGGGCTCTTCTCTTTGCTCCTCCTGACTTTTGGGGTTATATCTGACCCCGGGCTCTTCTCTGTGCTCCTCCAAACTTTTGGGTGTATATCTGACGCCGGGCTCTTCTCTTCATTCCTCCTGACTTTTAGAGTTATATCTGATGCCGGGCTCTTCTCTTTGCTCCTCCTGACTTTTGGGTGTATATCTGATGCCGGACTCTTCTCTGTGCTCCTCCTGACTTTTGGGTGTATATCTGATGCCGGGCACTTCTCTTTGCTCCTCCTGACCATTGGGGTTATATCTGACGCCGGGCTCTTCTCTTCGTTCCTCCTGACCATTGGGGTTATATCTGACGCCGGGCTCTTCTCTTTGCTCCTCCTGACTTTTGGGGTTATATCTGATGCCGGGCACTTCTCTTTGCTCCTCCTGACTTTTGGGGTTATATCTGACGCCGGGCTCTTCTCTTCGTTCCTCCTGACTTTTGGGGTTATATCTGACGCCAGGCTCTTCTCTTCGTTCCTTCTGACTTTTGGGGTTGTATCTGACGCCGGACTCTTCTCTTCACTCCTCCTGACTTTGGGGGTATATCTGACGCCGGGCTCTTCTCTTCGTTCCTCCTGACTTTTGGGGTTATATCTGACGCCGGGCTCTTCTCTTCCTTCCTCCTGACTTTTGGGGTGTATATCTGTCGCCGGGCTCTTCTCTTCGTTCCACCTGACTTTTGGGGTATATCTGACGCCGGGCTCTTCTCTTTGCTCCTCCTGACTTTTGGGTGTATATCTGACGCCGGGCTCTTCTCTTCGTTCCTCCTGACCTTTGGGGTTATATCTGACGCCGGGCTCTTCTCTTTGCTCCTCCTGACTTTTGGGGTTATATCTGACCCCGGGCTCTTCTCTGTGCTCCTCCAAACTTTTGGGTGTATATCTGACGCCGGGCTCTTCTCTTCGTTCCTCCTGACTTTTGGAGTGTATATCTGACGCCGGGCTCTTCTCTTCATTCCTCCTGACTTTTAGAGTTATATCTGATGCCGGGCTCTTCTCTTCGTTCCTCCTGACCTTTGGGGTTATATCTGACGCCGAGCTCTTCTCTGTGCTCCTCCTGACTTTTGGGTGTATATCTGATGCCGGACTCTTCTCTGTGCTCCTCCTGACTTTTGGGTGTATATCTGACGCCGGGCTCTTCTCTTCGTTCCTCCTGACCATTGGGGTTATATCTGACGCCGGGCTCTTCTCTTTGCTCCTCCTGACTTTTGGGGTTATATCTGATGCCGGGCACTTCTCTTTGCTCCTCCTGACTTTTGGGGTTATATCTGACGCCGGGCTCTTCTCTTCGTTCCTCCTGACTTTGGGGTGTATACCTGACGCCGGGCCCTTCTCTTTGTTCCTCCTGACTTTTGGGGTTATATCTGATGCCGGGCTCTTCTCTTTGCTCCTCCTGACTTTTGGGTGTATATCTGATGCCGGACTCTTCTCTGTGCTCCTCCTGACTTTTGGGTGTATATCTGACGCTGGGCTCTTCTCTTCGTTCCTCCTGACCATTGGGGTTATATCTGACGCCGGGCTCTTCTCTTTGCTCCTCCTGACTTTTGGGGTTATATCTGACGCCGGGCTCTTCTCTGTGCTCCTTCTAACTTTTGGGGTTATATCTGACGCCGGGCTCTTCTCTTCGTTCCTCCTGACTTTTGGGGTTATATCTGACGCTGGGCTCTTCTCTTTGCTCCTCCTGACTTTTGGGGTTATATCTGACGCCGGGCTCTTCTCTCTGCTCCTCCTGACTTTTGGGGTTATATCTGACGCCGGGCTCTTCTCTCTGCTCCTTCTAACTTTTGGGTGTATATCTGACGCCGGGCTCTTCTTTTCGTTCCTCCTGACTCTTGGGGGTATATCTGATGCCGGACTCTTCTCTTTGCTCCTCCTAACTTTTGGGGTTATATCTGACGCCGGGCTCTTTTCTGTGCTCCTTCTAACTTTTGGGTGTATATCTGACGCCGGACTCTTCTCTTCGTTCCTCCTGACTTTTGGGTGTATACCTGACGCCGGGCTCTTCTTTGCGCCCCTCCACTTTGGCAGCAGTATCTGTCGGCCTCTCCTCTCTGGGCAGGTTGGTGTTAAGTAATAATCTTGTTATGGTCCCGGGGACGTGACGTCAGGGGCCGCCTTGCAGGATTAATGGGATTACTGCGAGGTGCCTGAGGCTGCAGTAACTGGACGCCTCGCTGCCTCTGATCCGGGTCTCGGCCTTCTCCTAGATATTATATAGAAAGTTCCTGGGGATTCGGCCGTAGGCTGAGAACTATCGCACCCCAGATCCAGGCGTCTGCCGTCACCTCTCAGATAATCCAGAAGACCTCCGACAGTCGCCCTCTATGTGTAAGAGGATCCACACAGCAAAGTAACAGGAGCATGTGTGACCCCTGTACAAAAATAGAGCCCCCTTCCCAGCGACAGGCTGAGAGATGTGCCCCAGAGTGGGTGGAGATTAGAACAGAATGGGCGGGGTTAGAAGAGTCTCACTTTACGGCACAGCTGGGATCCGGTTGTAGTTGTCAGAAGGCGGGCGGGGCAGAGCTGGGGTCCGGTTGTGGTTGTCAGAAGGCAGGCGGGCAGAGCTGGGGTCAGGTTGGAGTTGTCAGAAGGCGGGCGGGCAGAGCTGAGGTCAGGTTGTAGTTGTCAGAAGGCGGGCGGGCAGAGCTGAGGTCAGGTTGTAGTTGTCAGAAGGCAGGCGGGCAGAGCTGGGGTCCGGTTGTGGTTGTCAGAAGGCAGGCGGGCAGAGCTGGGGTCAGGTTGGAGTTGTCAGAAGGCGGGCGGGCAGAGCTGAGGTCAGGTTGTAGTTGTCAGAAGGCAGGCGGGCAGAGCTGGGGTCAGGTTGGAGTTGTCAGAAGACGGGCGGGCAGAGCTGGAGGTCGGGTTGTGGTTGTCAGAAGGCGGGCGGGCAGAGCTGGGGTCAGGTTGGAGTTGTCAGAAGGCGGGCAGGCAGAGCTGGGGTCAAGTTGTAGTTGTCAGAAGGCGGGCGGGCAGAGCTGGGGTCGGGTTGTAGTTGTCAGAAGGCGGGCTGGCAGAGTTAGGGTCAGGTTGTGGTTGTCAGAAGACGGGCGGGCAGAGCTGGGGTCAGGTTGTGGTTGTCAGAAGGCGGGCGGGCAGAGACCTTTGCCCCCGCTGGGCGTCCTCAGGATCCCTGGTCTATTATCACTCCCTGTATAAAGATCAGTCATAAATGTGCAGTAATAGTGAACTCTGGGGGGAGGGGAGCTCCATATGGATAAAGTATGTGAACCCTGCTGGGGATTGAGTTCAGGCGTTTCGGCTATTGCACCCTCCTCATTAGACCCCCCATGTCATCCCCCTGTCAGTGACCAGCGAGTAGAGCCGTGCGCACCCTATAAAGTAAGTGAACCCCTGTGGGAATGATTTCTCCAAGAGCTATTTGGTTAGAGATGCTTCAGTGAGATGAGACCGGGGGGTCTCGGGGGCTTCACCCACTAAATAGAGGCCCCCATTGCCTGCTCAGTGTGGAGACCCCGTCTTATAGATGTGGTTGGAGGAGGCCACAGACGTCCAGACCAGTCCTGCCCTCTACATAGGAGGAAAGTTCCAGACTGAGCTGCTCAACGTAGAAGTGGGCACGCCATGAAAATGACCCGAAAACTCAACGGGCCTCCAGGAAAAAGTGGGACAAAAAGGAGCCACAGAAGACTCTGCGCCCGCACGACTCCCTGTCCATGTGTCCACTGTTAGAAAACGTGGCTGCTTGTCTCAAGATGGCCCAAGACCATTGGGACGTCTCGTGATGCTTCTGGGAACACACAAGAAGGCTGCACACCCAAACCTGCGCCCCACTGTGCAGCCCGGCCGCGGGAGCAGCAGTGTCCAGGTCTGGAGCCCCATTGTTTGGCTTTGTTGCCCCCGGGCTTGGCCACCTTGTAGACATTAAGGAGGAGGACGCTGTCCAGATAGACTGAAGGCCTGAGATCATTGAATAAAGATTGGTGCAGGATTCCTCTGGAGGTGATGGCTGCAGGGGGTTCACTTACTTTTCCTTCCTGCTCTGTGTATGTTTACTTACTGTGAACCGTAGCCAGGATGAGCGTGCACAATACTAGGTGGCGGCAGGAGAAGTGCAGAGCGTGGCGGCATCTGGCTGTGTCCTCTGATGTCTGGGGGGGGGGGGGGTATTTCTGGCTGTGGTGCCCTCTGTGGCAGTGAGGGGTATGGGGGGGGGGGGTATTTCTGGCTGTGGAGCCCCCTGTGGCAGTGAGGGGTATAGGGGGGGGGGGGGTATTTCTGGCTGTGGAGCCCCCTGTGGTAGTGAGGGGTATGGGGGGGGGTATTTCTGGCTGTGGAGCCCCCTGTGGCAGTGAGGGGTATGGGGGGGGGGTATTTCTGGCTGTGGAGCCCCCTGTGGCAGTGAGGGGTATGGGGGGGGGGGTATTTCTGGCTGTGGAGCCCCCTGTGGCAGTGAGGGGTATGGGGGGGGGGGGGTATTTCTGGCTGTGGAGCCCCCTGTGGCAGTGAGGGGTATGGGGGGGGGGGTATTTCTGGCTGTGGAGCCCCCTGTGGCAGTGAAGGGTATGGGGGGGAGGGGGCGGTATTTCTGGCCGTGGAGCCCCCTGTGGTAGTGAGGGGTATGGCGGGGGGGGTATTTCTGGCTGTGGAGCCCCCTGTGGTAGTGAGGGGTATGGCGGGGGGGGTATTTCTGGCTGTGGAGCCCCCTGTGGCAGTGAGGGGTATAGGGGGGGGGGGGTATTTCTGGCTGTGGAGCCCCCTGTGGCAGTGAGGGGTATGGGGGGGGGGGTATTTCTGGCTGCGGAGCCCCCTGTGGCAGTGAGGGGTATGGGGGGGGGTATTTCTGGCTGTGGAGCCCCCTGTGGCAGTGAGTGGTATGTGGGGGGGGGTATTTCTGGCTGTGGAGCCCCCTGTGGTAGTGAGGGGTATGGCGGGGGGGGGGGGGGGTATTTCTGGCTGTGGAGCCCCCTGTGGCAGTGAGGGGTATGGGGGGGGGGGGGTATTTCTGGCTGTGGAGCCCCCTGTGGCAGTGAGGGGTATGGGGGGGGGGTATTTCTGGCTGTGGTGCCTCCTGTGGCAGTGAGGGGTATGGGGGGGGTATTTCTGGCTGTGGAGCCCCCTGTGGCAGTGAGGGGTATGGGGGGGGGGGTATTTCTGGCTGTGGAGCCCCCTGTGGCAGTGAGGGGTATGGGGGGGGGGGGTATTTCTGGCTGTGGAGCCCCCTGTGGCAGTGAGGGGTATGGGGGGGGGGGTATTTCTGGCTGTGGAGCCCCCTGTGGCAGTGAGGGGTATGGGGGGGGGGGGTATTTCTGGCTGTGGAGCCCCCTGTGGCAGTGAGGGGTATGGGGGGGGGGGGTATTTCTGGCTGTGGAGCCCCCTGTGGCAGTGAGGGGTATGGGGGGGGGGTATTTCTGGCTGTGGAGCCCCCTGTGGCAGTGAGTGGTATGTGGGGGGGGTATTTCTGGCTGTGGAGCCCCCTGTGGTAGTGAGGGGTATGGCGGGGGGGGGGGGGGTATTTCTGGCTGTGGAGCCCCCTGTGGCAGTGAGGGGTATGGGGGGGGGGGTATTTCTGGCTGTGGAGCCCCCTGTGGCAGTGAGGGGTATGGGGGGGGGTATTTCTGGCTGTGGAGCCCCCTGTGGCAGTGAGGGGTATGGGGGGGGGGTATTTCTGGCTGTGGAGCCCCCTGTGGCAGTGAGGGGTATGGGGGGGGGGGTATTTCTGGCTGTGGAGCCCCCTGTGGCAGTGAGGGGTATGGGGGGGGGGGTATTTCTGGCTGTGGAGCCCCCTGTGGCAGTGAGGGGTATGGGGGGGGGGGTATTTCTGGCTGTGGAGCCCCCTGTGGCAGTGAGGGGTATGGGGGGGGGGGGTATTTCTGGCTGTGGAGCCCCCTGTGGCAGTGAGGGGTATGGGGGGGGGTATTTCTGGCTGTGGTGCCCCCTGTGGCAGTGAGGGGTATGGGGGGGGGGTATTTCTGGCTGTGGAGCCCCCTGTGGCAGTGAGGGGTATGGGGGGGGGTATTTCTGGCTGTGGAGCCCCCTGTGGCAGTGAGGGGTATGGGGGGGGGGTATTTCTGGCTGTGGAGCCCCCTGTGGCAGTGAGGGGTATGGGGGGGGTATTTCTGGCTGCGGAGCCCCCTGTGGCAGTGAGGGGTATGGGAGGGGGGTATTTCTGGCTGCGGAGCCCCCTGTGGCAGTGAGGGGTATGGGGGGGGGGTATTTCTGGCTGTGGTGCCCCCTGTGGCAGTGAGGGGTATGGGGAGGGGGGTATTTCTGGCTGTGGAGCCCCCTGTGGCAGTGAGGGGTATGGGGAGGGGGGGTATTTCTGGCTGTGGAGCCCCCTGTGGCAGTGAGGGGTATGGGGGGGGGGTATTTCTGGCTGTGGAGCCCCCTGTGGCAGTGAGGGGTATGGGGGGGGGGGGTATTTCTGGCTGTGGAGCCCCCTGTGGCAGTGAGGGGTATGGGGGGGGGGGGTATTTCTGGCTGTGGTGCCCTCTGTGGCAGTGAGGGGTATGGGGGGGGGGGGGGTATTTCTGGCTGTGGAGCCCCCTGTGGCAGTGAGGGGTATAGGGGGGGGGGGTATTTCTGGCTGTGGAGCCCCCTGTGGTAGTGAGGGGTATGGGGGGGGGGGTATTTCTGGCTGTGGAGCCCCCTGTGGCAGTGAGGGGTATGGGGGGGGGGGTATTTCTGGCTGTGGAGCCCCCTGTGGCAGTGAGGGGTATGGGGGGGGGGTATTTCTGGCTGTGGAGCCCCCTGTGGCAGTGAGGGGTATGGGGGGGGGGGTATTTCTGGCTGTGGAGCCCCCTGTGGCAGTGAGGGGTATGGGGGGGGGGGGTATTTCTGGCTGTGGAGCCCCCTGTGACAGTGAGGGGTATGGGAGGGGGGGGGGTATTTCTGGCTGCGGAGCCCCCTGTGGCAGTGAGGGGTATGGGAGGGGGGTATTTCTGGCTGCGGAGCCCCCTGTGGCAGTGAGGGGTATGGGAGGGGGGGTATTTCTGGCTGCGGAGCCCCCTGTGGCAGTGAGGGGTATGGGGGGGGGGGTATTTCTGGCTGTGGTGCCCCCTGTGGCAGTGAGGGGTATGGGGAGGGGGGGTATTTCTGGCTGTGGAGCCCCCTGTGGCAGTGAGGGGTATGGGGAGGGGGGGTATTTCTGGCTGTGGAGCCCCCTGTGGCAGTGAGGGGTATGGGGGGGGGGTATTTCTGGCTGTGGAGCCCCCTGTGGCAGTGAGGGGTATGGGGGGGGGGGGTATTTCTGGCTGTGGAGCCCCCTGTGGCAGTGAGGGGTATGGGGGGGGGGGTATTTCTGGCTGTGGTGCCCTCTGTGGCAGTGAGGGGTATGGGGGGGGGGGGGGTATTTCTGGCTGTGGAGCCCCCTGTGGCAGTGAGGGGTATAGGGGGGGGGGGTATTTCTGGCTGTGGAGCCCCCTGTGGTAGTGAGGGGTATGGGGGGGGGTATTTCTGGCTGTGGAGCCCCCTGTGGCAGTGAGGGGTATGGGGGGGGGGTATTTCTGGCTGTGGAGCCCCCTGTGGCAGTGAGGGGTATGGGGGGGGGGGTATTTCTGGCTGTGGAGCCCCCTGTGGCAGTGAGGGGTATGGGGGGGGGTATTTCTGGCTGTGGAGCCCCCTGTGGCAGTGAGGGGTATGGGGGGGGGGGGGGTATTTCTGGCTGTGGAGCCCCCTGTGGCAGTGAAGGGTATGGGGGGGAGGGGGCGGTATTTCTGGCCGTGGAGCCCCCTGTGGTAGTGAGGGGTATGGCGGGGGGGTATTTCTGGCTGTGGAGCCCCCTGTGGTAGTGAGGGGTATGGCGGGGGGGTATTTCTGGCTGTGGAGCCCCCTGTGGCAGTGAGGGGTATAGGGGGGGGGGGGTATTTCTGGCTGTGGAGCCCCCTGTGGCAGTGAGGGGTATGGGGGGGGTATTTCTGGCTGTGGTGCCCCCTGTGGCAGTGAGGGGTATGGGGGGGGGGGTATTTCTGGCTGTGGAGCCCCCTGTGGCAGTGAGTGGTATGTGGGGGGGGTATTTCTGGCTGTGGAGCCCCCTGTGGTAGTGAGGGGTATGGCGGGGGGGGGGGGGGGTATTTCTGGCTGTGGAGCCCCCTGTGGCAGTGAGGGGTATGGGGGGGGGGGGGGTATTTCTGGCTGTGGAGCCCCCTGTGGCAGTGAGGGGTATGGGGGGGGGGGGTATTTCTGGCTGTGGAGCCCCCTGTGGCAGTGAGGGGTATGGGGGGGGGGTATTTCTGGCTGTGGAGCCCCCTGTGGCAGTGAGGGGTATGGGGGGGGGGGGGGTATTTCTGGCTGTGGAGCCCCCTGTGGCAGTGAGGGGTATGGGGGGGGGGTATTTCTGGCTGTGGAGCCCCCTGTGGCAGTGAGGGGTATGGGGGGGGGGTATTTCTGGCTGTGGAGCCCCCTGTGGCAGTGAGGGGTATGGGGGGGGGGGTATTTCTGGCTGTGGAGCCCCCTGTGGCAGTGAGGGGTATGGGGGGGGGGTATTTCTGGCTGTGGAGCCCCCTGTGGCAGTGAGGGGTATGGGGGGGGGGGTATTTCTGGCTGCGGAGCCCCCTGTGACAGTGAGGGGTATGGGAGGGGGGGGGGGTATTTCTGGCTGCGGAGCCCCCTGTGGCAGTGAGGGGTATGGGAGGGGGGTATTTCTGGCTGCGGAGCCCCCTGTGGCAGTGAGGGGTATGGGAGGGGGGTATTTCTGGCTGCGGAGCCCCCTGTGGCAGTGAGGGGTATGGGGGGGGGGGTATTTCTGGCTGTGGTGCCCCCTGTGGCAGTGAGGGGTATGGGGAGGGGGGTATTTCTGGCTGTGGAGCCCCCTGTGGCAGTGAGGGGTATGGGGAGGGGGGTATTTCTGGCTGCGGAGCCCCCTGTGGCAGTGAGGGGTATGGGGGGGGGGGGGTATT
This sequence comes from Leptodactylus fuscus, assembly GCF_031893055.1. Lineage (NCBI taxonomy): Eukaryota > Metazoa > Chordata > Amphibia > Anura > Leptodactylidae > Leptodactylus > Leptodactylus fuscus. The sequence continues at coordinate 4,855,333 of NC_134268.1, read as the reverse complement.
TCTGGCTGCGGAGCCCCCTGTGGCAGTGAGGGGTATGGGAGGGGGGGTATTTCTGGCTGCGGAGCCCCCTGTGGCAGTGAGGGGTATGGGAGGGGGGTATTTCTGGCTGCGGAGCCCCCTGTGGCAGTGAGGGGTATGGGGGGGGGGGGGTATTTCTGGCTGTGGTGCCCCCTGTGGCAGTGAGGGGTATGGGGGGGGGGTATTTCTGGCTGTGGTGCCCCCTGTGGCAGTGAGGGGTAA